>NW_023665689.1:600000-900000 GCF_014743375.2 Drosophila subpulchrella
GAGTGCATAGTTACAGGGACAACAAATTAGAGATGTTTGTTTTTAAATCTTATGTGTGTGGTTAAACTTCGTTAACAATTAATATTAATAACATTAAACCACAATTCTTACGAAAACAAAAGTTTGCAAATTTCGTCTCGATATTTTTTAAATTTTCTTAAATTTTTAGACAAGGCTGATGGTAAATCTATAAAAAAAAATGGAAGGCTAAGTCGTTCCATTTTAAGCATATTATCCGAGGAACTTGTTCTGTCCCACAACTAGGAGGGGGGCCAAAACAAGAAGAAGCTCAAAGTGTACCCAAATTTCGTCCGCGCCCTTTTAAGTAAGTTTTTAGTGAGGCTGAATGTAACTATTGTTTGTAAGTTTATTTTTTTAAAGACTTCTGGGATTTTTACTTTGAATGCCAAAGATAACATTTCTTTTATTATAAATAAAACTTACAAATAACGATTACTTTCGGTAACTCGGTTTTATTCTCATCTCGTTTTATTTTGAAAACTATTTTTCTTTCTAATACTAGATGCAATCGCTCTGGTGGAGCCCTCGAAGCCTCCCGAAAAGGCGCTGCAGAAGGCAATGCGGTGCGTTAAAAACTTGAGTTGCACCAAAAAAAAGGCAACGCCGGCACTAGATGCTGAAGAGGAGGTGCCAACGACCCCGATAACGCCGGGAACCCCCGAGCTCAAATTATTGATGGACGTTGATGCACTACGAGCAGTACAAACAAGTGGCCCAACGACACCAAGCACGTGCTTGTTACGCGCGGGGCCCTTTTATCAATTTGGGCAAAAATACGAGTTCGCGAGGAAGATACAAAAAACAAATAGAGACGGGACACAAATGAAAATAAAAGAAGCATCTAAGATAGAAGCAAATGAGTTAAAATATTAGTTTTTAATACCGGGATAGAAGTTGAAGTGCAAAGTAAATGATAAAGGTTATTATAATTATTACATAGAACGCGAAAGGGCTCGTGCAGACAAAAATTAGATGTACATCGTGGCAAATTTAGGGGATAATAATTTCGTGTAAGTCTAACAGGAACATTGAAAGTTAGGCGGCTTACAAGTTCTACAGAATCAATATCACCTCTTATAAGATTTTGCATAAAAATAGTACCAAGCATTGTTCTACGATTTGCAAGGGTAGGTAAATTAAGCAACAGTAATCTACTCTGATAGGAAGGTAGCCTTATGTTTTGATCCTAGTTCAAACTACGAAGGGCAAAAAGAAGAAATTTTTTTTGTACCGACTCAATACGGTCAATATGCACTTGATATTGTGGACTCCAAACCGAAGAACAATATTCCAAAATAGGACGGACAAGGGAGGTAAATAATAATTTAGTTGTATAAGGGTCATCAAATTCTTTTGACCAACGCTTTATAAACCCAAGAACACTCATGGCCTTGTTGACAGTGGACATTATGTGGCAGTCAAATTTAAGTTTTGGGTCCAGAAGAACGCCTAAGTCATTAACGGAATGTATACGGTCGAGTGACGTATTTTGAAGAGAGTAACTAACAAAAGTAGGAGTACCCCTATGAAAAGTCATAACGTTGCATTTAAGGCAGTTCAAATTTAAAAGGTTATACTCACACCATCCCTGAAAACAATCAATATATGACTGTAAGTTGAAACCCGACGCTATATCATTATGTGATAAACAAAGCTTAACATCATCAGCATACATTAGTACACGAGAGTGTGTTATGATAGAGGGAAGATCGTTAATAAACAAAGTAAACAGCAAAGGGCCCAAATGACTACCCTGAGGCACTCCAGATGTCACGTAGATCAATTTTGAAGCAGCGTTCTTGAATATAACCCTCTGTGTCCTACCATTCAAATAACTTGAAATCCAAGTAATTAGATTACACGGAAACCCAAGCTGATCTAATTTGAATAAGAGAAGAGTGTGGTTGACAGAGTCAAAGGCCTTACTAAAATTTGTATATATAACGACAGTCTGCATTTTTTTCTTAAGTCCATTTATTACAATAGATGACAATTCAAGAAGGTTGGTGGTGGTCAATCATCGCTTAACAAAACCATGCTGACACGGTGATATTAGCGAGGAACATAAATGTTGCAAATGAGAAGTAATAATACGTTCAAATGCTTTAGGAATTGCCGACAATTTAGAAATACCTCTGTAATTCTGGGCATCCGCCTTCGCACCCTTTTTGTGAAGTGGAATGATAAAAGAGTCCTTCCAGATAGTAGGAAAAACTGACGATGAAATAGACAAATTAAAAAGTTTAAGAATCGGTTTACATATGGTTGACGCACAAAACTTAAGCACACACCCGAGGAGTCCATCTGGACCGGGAGAATAAGTTGGCGTTGTTGTTGCTAAGTCTCTTTCCGTAATTTCAGCGGTAAAGATACAATTTGCCCTATTTAAGGGATTTGGGTAGTTAGAATTTGACCGAGCAGCCGAACTAATAGTAGTTAGGTTCAGATCGCTTACCCGATTTCTTATACTTTTTATAGTTGTTTGTTTTAAGGTTTTTAAGTCTTTGAAGCGCATTGGTAAACCAAGGAGGCCTGTTTAGCTTTAAAGGAAGCCTATCAGGAACGCATTCATTAAAAAAAGTATTTAACACTATATAGAATAGTTCAGTAGCACTTTCAATATCCACACAATTGTACAAGTCTGTCCAATTATATTGAGAAAACATATCGTTAAGTTAAGTCACATTTTCGAAAACATTTCATTTTAGTTTGAGGAACTAAAGGAGAGAGGGTATCAACGCATGGGAGGCAGATTGTCAATTCCATTGTTGGATGATATCGGTCTTCAGGTACAACAAGAGCGTCAATTCTAGATACCGTGACTTCAGACGGGTCTGAAACAAACACGAGATCTAGTTGTGTATTTAATGAATTCCGTATAAAGCTTACTTGCTGTAACGATAATTCTAGAAGACCATCTACAAAATCATGGGCGGATAGAGGTATAGCGACTAGTGAGTCAGTAGGAGGAGACCAAGAAATATCCGGGAGATTAAAGTCACCCAAAACAATCAAAAGATCACTGTTAGAAAGAAGGGATAGAACAGATTTTATGGCAGACAGATGGTGCTCATAAATAATTAAATCAGAGCCAGGTGGAATATATGAACATGTAACAAATATTGAGAATGATTGCAAGGAAACTTTCACACTAACAAATTCAATTTCATTAGGAGTATCAGAGTGAATTCTCTCGGATGTTAGGCTAGTGCTAACGGCAATCAGCACACCGCCTCCCCTACGTGAGGAGCGATCGGTCCTATAGGCATTAAAATTGTTAGACAGAACTTCATTGTCAGATATCTCTGGTTTCAGCCAAGTTTCCGTAAAAGCCAAAATATCAGCAGTAAATGCAGAGGAGTCAGCATAAAGCTTGGGTAGCTTCATATTTAGTCCCCTAACATTTTGATAAGCCAAAAATAAACTTTTTAGTTTTTTGGCGCAGTGGAAGGTCTGTTATTTGTTCTCGGTTTATTGGGAACAAATTCTTTTATTACTAAATCATCATTAAGCCAAAAGCTTTCAGAAAGTAGTACCTTAAACACATCAGGCGGTGCAAATATTTTAAAAGAGGATATGCTACGAGCGTATGAAAATCTAAATTGTTCAACTGAAATATTCTCGGATGGGAATTTTTCACGAATAAATTCCAAAACATCCTCAGATGTGGTATCTGGGGTGAATCTCGAAACAAATAATTGTTTTCTATGTGGAACAACTGATAATTTCTTACGTCCCCCAGCAGCAGATTGCACCTCACTAAGCTGAGAGCCAGAAACAGTAACTTCTGTACCTATAGGTACGGTCGGCACCGTAGCCGGCACTGAAGGTTTCTTTACCACCCGACTTCGAGAAGCAGTGACTTCACCTGAAACAGCTGTATCCATAGGCGCAGTAGTTTCACTTACCACAGTGTTAACAGAGACTGCTGCAGCCACCAAGTTCGGATTTGGGGTGGATACCGTGACCGTATTAACTGCCGCTAAGCTGGTTTTTTTACGTTTAGGCGACTCAGTTAGTAATTTTTTATTATTAAATTGGGCACAAACGGAATTGAACCCCTCATTGAGCTGTTTAAAAGCACCAGAGAGATTCAAAAGGCTGTCTCGAGTCTGCTTCATAAAGCCGCTCATCTCAACAACCATTTCCTTGCAGGATCCGCATGACCACATGAGTCCAGAATTCTGATCAATGAAGTCTTTGACTCTACCAGTAAATCCTGCTCATTTAACGTGCATCATCGATTCGCAGAGCCAGCAGAAAATAAAAGGGTCTTTAGTTGAAGACGAAAGAGTACAATTTTTCTTTGAGCAAACAAGAGCCATTTAAAGGAAATGAAATAAAATAAAATAATATATGAAAAATACCTCAAGTAAATTATAAAATTATAAAATAAATAAATAAAAATAAAAATTACAACTTAAATTATATTTGCTGCTAAGCGCTCAACGTGTGCTGAATGTGTGCTTTTCCGCTGCTTAATCGAGCGCTCAACATGTGCTGAACGTGTCCTTTTTTTTCTGCTCAAAAAAGCGCTCAAAGGGGTGCTCAAAAAAGCGCTCAATGAGTGCTAGTTTTTGTGCACTAATGAGCCCTAGGACATGCCTATGTTAATTTAAGCACTCAATTCCATATAAATTGTGCGCTCATTGAGCGCTGAGTGATGAACTTTTTGCAGTGATTGAGTGCTCAATCAGTGCTGAATGGTACTGCAGGGATTTTAATGAATTCGTAAAAGACAAATTCGTTCGTCTCCACGTGTGTTTATACTTACATACATACATAACCACTTATTTATACATATGTATGTAAATATATACAGAAACATAAAAATCCAAAAATGAATTTCAAATTTAAACTTATATCTCTTTTTTAAATTCAATTTCATGTTTTAGAAGCAAAAGTGGCATTTAGTAGTTTAAGGTATATGAAGCCCGAACACATTAAGGAAGCAATTCCTCCCCTTGGACTCCGAATGGAATTTGAGGAAAAATTTTTTGTGTGGAAAAAAAACGTTGTAAGATACATGTGTACATATTTGTTTTCTTAAAATTATTGTTAAGTTCTATCACTACTTGTATTGTCACTTTTTAATTTGTTTTAGCTTGGAATTGACAACACAGCTTCTTGCTCGAAAAAACCTAACGAAATTCCCTATAATGGAAAACTTATCCTAGGAAAGGTAGTTCTATAACTTTACTAAGTTATCTTAAATTTAGATGATTGAAATTCATTATTTTTTTAATTTTTTCAGACTCTTTATTATTATAAATATTCTTGAGCATCAGGAAAATTATAGGGACTAATCAGAAAGTTTGAGAGAGGATCTCATTAATGTTATAATAAAGGAAGTTCTAGCCAACGACATCACCATAAAAACAAGGAAGAACGCTATAGTCGAGTACCTCGACTATCAGATACCCGTTACTGAGCTAAAGGGACCAAAGAGAAATGGAGATATGCAAGCAGCAAAGCAAGATTGAAATGCGCCACCTACCGGCGGTAGACAGATTTAAGCGTTATGGGCGTTAGAGTGGGTGTGGCAAATTTTTTTTTGGATCAATCGATAGGTATTGACGTGACCAATACATTTCAGTTAAATATTTTTATCTAGCGTGAAAATTGTGGGCGCCGCAGGCTTGGGCGGCTTGTGGGCGTTAGAAAGGGCGTGGCACATTCGCGTAACAAACTTGTGCTGCGTACAAGGCTACGGAATCTAAATCTGAGATCCCAGTTCTCTATTTTTTATAGTTTTCGAGATATCCACGTTCACATTTACGATTTTTTGAAGTTTGTGGGCGTTAAAGTGGGCGTGGCAAACTTTTTTTGGGTCAATCGATAGGTATTGATGAGAACATTACATTTCAGTTACATTTTTATTCTAGCATCAAAACTGTAGGAGCCACAGTTTTGGGCGGTTTGTGGGCGTTAGAGTGGGCGTGGCACTCTTCTGAAACAAACTTGCGCTGCGCAGGAATCTCAGGAATCTGCATGCCTAATCCCAGTAGATCTTATAAATTCCGAGATCTCAGCGTTCATACGGACAGACGGGTAGACGGACAGACGGTCATGGCTAGATCGACTCTGCTAGTGATCCTGATCAAGAATATATATACTTTATGGGGTCGGTAACGCTTCCTTCTGCCTGTTACATACTTTCCGACGAATCTAGTATACCCTTTTACTCTACGAGTAACGGGTATAAAAAGATCCACATGGTCTGATAATTCCTGCAATAATAACATTACCGGAACAAGAAGAAATGGCTATCACACCAACTGAATTCCTAAAATTAGACTCATCACTCATACCAGAGCTTGATGGTAAGGCCGAAAATTTAAAAAGTTTCTTAGGTTCCTTAATTTTGGTAAACTCCCTGAAGGAATCGCATGAAGCTCTAGCAGTTAATCTGATCAAGACTAAGCTAAAAGGCCATTCAAAAATAATAGAGAAACTAAAAAATTAAGTTAAAGGAGAATCAATAGATGTCATTTCGGCAGAACTATTAAATCTTCGACAGAGACAAAAAAGAGCCAATCAATACCTTGAAGAAGTAGAGAAATTGGCAAAGGCACTAGAAGGAGCATACATAAATGACGGACTGTCCTCAGAATTAGCCACTCAGTACAGCAAAACTCATGCCGTCAAGGCAATGACTAAGATAAGATTAAACTTATCATGGAGGCTGGCACATTCAACACATTGGATGATGCCATGTCCAAATTCGGAAACAGTTGTACAGATGCAACAGGCCAATCAAACACCATCCTGTTCTACAATAGAAGCAACTGTGGAAGATACCGCGGAAGAGGTCATTTCCGCTCCTATAACAACAATAAAAGTAACCGTGGTTACTATAACAATAATAGAGGACGAAGCCAAAACAGAGGAAACAAAAGGGGAAGTTATAGAGGAAATAACCACCATACAAGGAAGAACGCTATAGTCCAGTACCTCGACTATCAGATACCCGTTACTCAGCTAAAGGGACAAAAGAGAAATGGAGATATGCAAGCAGAAAAGCGAGATTGAAATGCGCCACCTACCGGCGGTAGACAGATTTAAGCGTTATGGGCGTTAGAGTGGGCGTGGAAATTTTTTCTTGGATCAATCGATAGGCATTGACGCGACCAATACATTTCAGTTAAAATTTTTTATCTAGCATGAAAATTGTGGGCGCCACAGGTTTTGGCGGCTTGTGGACGTAAGAGTGGGCGTGGCATATTCGCGTAACAAACTTTCTCTGCGTACAAGGCTACGGAATCTAAATTTGAGATCCATATTCTCTCTTTGATAGTATCCGAGATATCGACGTTCATACTTACGATTTCTTGAAGTTTTGTGGGCGGTTTGTGGGCTTTAAAGTGGGCGTGGCAAACTTTTTTTTAGTTAATGGATAGGTATTGATGAGAACAATACATTTCAGTTAAACTCTTTATTCTAGCATCAAAACTGTAGGAGCCACAGTTATGGGCGGTTAGTGGGCGTTAGAGTGGGCGTGTCACTCTGCTGAAACAAACTTGCGCTGCGTAAGAAGCTCAGCAATCTGCATGCCAAATCCCGATAGCTTAGCTCTTATAGTTTTCGAGATCTCAGCGTTCATCCGGACGGACGGACGGACATGACTAGATCGACTCGGCTAGTGATCCTGATCAAGAATATATATACTTTATGGGGTCGGAAACGCTTCCTTCTGCCTGTTACATACTTTCCGACGAATCTAGTACACTCATTTACTCTACGAGTAACGGTTATTAAAAGAGGTTATAACTATAACAATAATAACAACAATGTTAGTGTAGCCCAAAACGCTTCGGAAAACTTCCAACAACCTTTAGGTACACAGCAGTAGAAAATATTAAAATTCATACCACCAATCTCAGCCAAAGCACATTCGCGACTTTTATACATTTAGCAACGGGAAAGGAAATTTTCTTTTTAATAGACACAGGTGCGGAAATATCTATATTGAAGGAAAATTTCGAAGTTTTTAAATATATTCAAAACAATTATACTTTCAATATTCATGGAACAAGTCAAGAATTTACCAAATCAAAAGGGCTGACTTCTATTGAAATCCAATTTTCTAAATATTTAATCCCACTCGATTTTCATATAGTAAATTTACAATTTGCTATTCCTTGTGATGGAATACTAGGAATCGACTTTATTAAAAACAAGGGAGAACGCTATAGTCGAGTACCTCGACTATCAGATACCCGTTACTCAGCTAAAGGGACCAAAGGGAAATGGAGATATGCAAGCAGCAAAGCGAGATTTCAATGCGCCACCTACCGGCGGTTTACAGATTTAAGCGTGATGGACGTTAGAGTGGGCGTGGCAACATTTTTTTTGGATCAATCGATAGGTATTGACGAGACCAATACATTTCAGTTAAAATTTTTTATCTAGCATAAAAATTGTGGGTGCCACAGGCTTGGGCGGCTTGTGGGCGTTAGAGTGGGCGTGGCATATTCGCATAACAAACTTGCGCTGCGTACAAGGCTACGGAATCTAAATAAGAAATCCCAGTACTCTATCTTTGATAGTTTCCGAGATATCCGCGTTCATACTAACGATTTTTTGAAGTTTGTGGGCGGTTTGTGGGCGTTTAAGTGGGCGTGGCAATTTTTTTTGGGTTAATCGATAGGTATTGATGAGAACAATTCATTTCAGTTTAAATTTTTACTCTAGCATCAAAACTGTAGGAGCCACAGTTTTGGGCGGTTTGTGGGCGTTACAGTGGGCGTGGCACTCTACTGAAACAAACTTGCGCTGCGTAAGAAGCTCAGGAATCTGCACGCCAAATCTCAATAGCCTAGCTCTCATAGTTTCCAAGATCTCAGCGTTCATCCGGACAGACAGACAGACGGACAGACGGACAGACGGACATGGCTAGATCGACTCGGCTAGTGATCCTGATCAAGAATACATATACTTTATGGGGTCGGAAACGCTTCCTTCAGCCTGTTACTTACTTTCCGACGAATCTAGTATACCCTTTTACTCTACGAGTAACGGGTATAATAAAAACAAGGAAGAACGCTATAGTCGAGTACCTCGACTATTAGATACCCGTTACTCAGATAAAGGGACCAAAGGGAAACGGAGATATGCAAGCAGCAAAGCGAGATTGAAATGCGCCACCTATCGGCGGTAGACAGATTTAAGCGTTATGGGCGTTAGAGTGGGCGTGGCATATTTTCGTAACAAACTTGCGCTGCGCACAAGGCTACTGAATCTAAATCTGAGATCCCAATTCTCTATCCTTGATAGTTTCTGAGATATCCACGTTCATATTTACGATTTTTTGAAGTTTGTGGGCGGTTTGTGGGCGTAAAAGTGGGCGTGGCAAATTTTTTTTGAGTCAATCGATAGGTATTGATGAGAACAATACATTTCAGTTAAAATTTTTATTCTAGCATCAAAACTGTAGGAGCCACAGTTTTGGGCGGTTTGTGGGCGTTAGAGTGGGCGTGGCACTCTACTGAAACAAACTTGCGCTGCGTAAGAAGCTCAGGAATCTGCACACCAAGTCTCAATAGCCTAGCTCTCATAGTTTCCGAGATCTCAGCGTTCATCCGGACAGACAGACAGACGGACAGACGGACAGACGGACAGACGGACATGGCTAGATCGACTCGGCTAGTGATCCTGATCAAGAATATATATACTTTATGGGGTCGGAAACGCTTCCTTCTGCCTGTTACATACTTTCCGACGAATCTAGTATACCCTTTTACTCTACGAGTAACGGGTATAACAAACGAATTTGAGTGCCTCGTTTCTGAAATTTGCTTTACGTTACCAAGCGAAGAATTTATAAAGGTAGAACAATTTTAAAGTTGAACTAAACGAAAAAATGAACCTTCTAGTAATCGTTTTGTTTTGTAATTATTTTTATATTTTGTATTGTTTAATTTATTTTTTTGTAAGGATTTCTACTTTATTGCTCGTGGTAAAAATTCTAACGCAGGTGGAAAGCTATATATAAGATACAAAAACTCAAGGTCTAGAAAATACAAGAAGCAGAAGCTAAGCTCAATAGCAGAAAATAATTCTCTTGCTGCGAATGATGTTCATGAAAATGATAATCAGTTTCAAGAAGCTCTTAAAACTGTTTTAAATCGAGACTGTGCGGATTGGCAACAAGTTTGTGAGAACTGGGAAAAGACGTTCTTACTTCGCCAAAAAGATCTCAAGCAGTTGGACAGCCTAACTTTTTTTCAGCACTGGACCAAATTTGGACATGCCAAGGTTTTCGAACTGGTAAAACTGTCGTTCTAACGATTTCTTAAACCTGGCAAAGTTTTTCAATAAAACAATCACAATACAATTTATTTTTGCAGATTGAAATCGATTTTAATTTACTATACCCTCTAAAGGGTAACAACCTCCTTGCTGCTTGGGATAGTTTTAAAATCAAATCACTTGCCTATTTTGAATCAAATATAAGCAATGATTTTGATAAAAAGCATCTCGTTTACATTCAAACAAACCCACACAAAGGTAAGAACTATTTGGATTATTTGTAAAAAACCTATTTATTTAAAACTAATTTGTTATGTTTTCAGATACTGAAGATTATTTGTTTGCGATACTTTTGAATACAGTTATGCCATGTAACGCTCGGTTCACTTCAGAAAGTGGCAAGAAAAGACGTAAAGCTACAATTTCGGACTCGCAGGAGAGCATGGTTCTTAGACTCACTACACTTAACGACTACGAGAGAAAGATAAACCAAATTACAAATAAGTACTACTCGAAGGGTCGAACCATTCAACCGTTAATCATCGTGGAAGGGATGGACGACAGAATTATAAAAGGGTTCTATGTATACTTTGATAAAAAATTAGTTAAGCTTAATACTTTTATAGAAAGTCTAGACGCGTGCTTTAAAGTCTTCCAAGTTCTTGCACTTGAGTACCCAAAAGCTTGCAAGCAGGCATGGTGGTTTTTACAAACCTACTTTTATAACATTATAACTAATTTTGACTTAAGTCAAATCTGGTTGTGAATTTTATAAAGTTGTAGATTTAGTTCTGGTTAATGAAAATGTATTTATAATTTGCCAGCAATCAGAAACTTAAATTTTTGATAGCCATTATAGAGCGTATGAAATATTAAATGAAAATGAAGACTATCCTATTCTTATTAAAAATATAATTTTTTTCTCTAGTGCACCCTAACACAAATACTTATTAAATAATAAAAAACATTACCTTAGATTTAAATATTTATAAGCTTGTATATATACCTTAATATTATAAGAGATTTAAGCCTGTAATTAATCACATATTAAAACATATCCCATATATATTACAATTCAATAAAAGTAAAAAACTATTACAAGCCAAATATTATTATTTTAGCGTTTTTTAGGGAAGGGTGTTAAATCTAGTATTTAGCTTATTTCAAGAACGATTTGAGCTCATTTTTTCCTTTTACAAGTCTAAAATGTTCTTCTTTCGATCCCAAACTCAGATAAAATCAATATCCAAATGTTATCATATTGATCCAAATATGTTCTTAAATTCAAACCAAAATTACTTGAAAATGGAACGAAATTATCTCATTTCACTTTTTTAGTTCCTACCATTTCGTTCTAGAATCAAGAAAATTCGGATCAAAATAAGAACATTTGTGATTGCACGGTTTTTAAGAACGAATGTGATCACTTCAATCACAATGTTCTTGGTTTTTCCTCTCTGTGTAGAATAAAAATTTTACCTGAAATTTATTGTTGTCATCAATATCTTTCGATTGACCCAAAAAAAGTTTGTCACGCCCACAAACCACCCACAAACTTCAAAAAATCGTAAGTATGAACATGGATATCTCGGAAACTATCAAAGGTAGAATTTGGATCTCAGATTTAGATTCCGTAACTCTGTACGCAGCGCAAGTTTGTTACGCGACATTAAAAAATTTAAACTGAAATGTATTGGTCTCGTCAATACCTATCGATTGATCCAAAAACAATTTGCCACGCCCACTCTAACGCCCATAACACCTAAATCTGTCTACCGCCGGTAGGTGGCGCATTTCAATCTCGCTTTGCTGGTTGCATATCTCCATTTCCCTTGGTCCCTTTAGCTGAGTAACGGGTATCTGATAGTCGCGGTACTCGACAACAGGCGTTCTTCCTTGTTTGTTTTGGTGTTGTACGAGTAGCAGTCTCATGACTTTTATTAGCTATGAATGCTGGTATTAAATCAAAATACGTCGGTATTCTGTACGTTTATAAGTGCATTTCGGGCTCTTATATTTTTTGGAGCCTGTATGCATCCGCTAGCAGGAATGTTTTTTAGCTTGATTATGGTTATTTCGATATAATTGAATTTTTATACCCTTGCAGAAGGTGTATTGATTTCAGTCAGAAGTTTGCAACGCAGTGAAGGAGACGTTTCCGACCCCATAAAGTATATTTATTCTTGATCAGCATGACTAGACGAGTCGATCTAGCCATGTCCGTCTGTCCGTCCGTTTCTTTGCAAACTAGTCTCTCAGCTCTAAAGCTAGCTGGCTGAAACTTTCCCAAAAGTCTTATTTCTTTTGCAGCTAGTATCGGACAACTATATCTTATAGCTCCCATAGGAATAATCGTAAAAAAAATTTTTTAAAATTATATCTATGGTGTTTTTTAGCTTATAACCTCCTAAGTTGGAAATAACATTTTTTAATTAGTTTTGAGTTTCGAATTAAATTTTATCGAAATCGGACGACTATGTCATATAGCTGCCATAGGAAAATAATATGAAACAAATTATAGCTTCGGTGTTTTTTAACATATAACCTCCTACGCTTGGAAGTATAATTTTTTAATTAATTCTGAATTTCGAATTAAATTTCATAAAAATCGGACGACTATATCATATAGCTACCATAGGAACGATCGGAAAATTGGTGGAAAAATATTATGAAACAAATTATAGCTTCAGTGTTTTTCAATATATAACCTCCTACGCTTGGAAATAAAATTTTTTAATTAGTTCTGTCTATCATATAGCTGCCATAGGAACGATCGGAAAATTGGTGGAAAAATAATAAGAAACAAATTATAGCTTCGGTGTTTTTCAACATATAACCTCCAACGCTTGGAAATAACATTTTTAAATTAGTTCTGAATTTCGAATTTAATTTTATCAAAATCTGACGACTATATGATATAGCTGCCATAGGAACGATCGGAAAATTGGTAGGAAAATAATATGAAACAAATTATAGCTTCGGTGTTCTTAGGAAAATAATATGAATCAAATTATAGCTTCGGTGTTTTTTGACATATTAACTTATACTATTGGGGATATCATTTTCTGTTTTTATGATTTAATAATTATAGCTGCAAGGGTATACAAACTTCGGCTTGCCGAAGTAAACTTCCTTTTTTGTTTATTGCGCAATCAAATGATTTTTCCTGGAACTCACTGCACGACGCTAATAATTACAAAACAAGGAAGAACGCTATAGACGAGTACCTCGACTATTAGATACCCGTTACTCAGCTAAAGGGACCAAAAGGAAATGGAGATATGCAAGCAGCAAAGCGAGATTGAAATGCGCCACCTACCGGCGGTAGACAGACTTAAGCCTTATGGGCGTTAGAGTGGGCGTGGCAACATTTTTTTGGATCAATCGATAGGTATTGACGAGACCAATACATTTCAGTTAAAATTTTTATCTAGCATAAAAATTGTGGGTGCCACAGGCTTGGGCGGTTTGTGGGCGTTAGAGTGGGCGTGGCATATTCGCATAACAAACTTGCGCTGCGTACAAGGCTACGGAATCTAAATTTGAAATTCCAATTCTCTATCTTTGATAGTTTCTGAGATATCCGCGTTCATACTTACGATTTTTTTAAGTTTGTGGGCGTTAAAGAGGGCGTGGCAAATTTTTTATGTCAATCGATAGGTATTGATGAGAAGAATTCATTTCAGCTTAAATTTTTACTCTAGCATCAAAACTGTAGGAGCCACAGTTTTAGGCGGTTTGTGGGCGTTAGAGTGGGCGTGGCACTCTACTGAAATAAACTTGCGCTGCGTAAGAAGCTCAGGAATCTGCACGCCAAATCTCAATAGCCTAGCTCATATATTTTCCGAGATCTCAGCGTTCATCCGGACAGACAGACAGACGGACAGACGGACAGACGGACATGGCTAGATCGACTCGGCTAGTGATCCTGATCAAGAATATATATACTTTATGGGGTCGGAAACGCTTCCTTCTGCCTGTTACATACTTTCCGACGAATCTAGTATACCCTTTTACTCTACGAGTAACGGGTATATTAAGATATCTACTTCCACTTTTTAAGCAGTAACTCCTTAGTTGCTTGTTATACCCGTTACTCGTAGAGTTAAAGGGTATACTAGATTCGTCGGAAAGTATGTAACAGGCAGAAGGAAGCGTTTCCGACCCCATAAAGTATATATATTCTTGATCAGGATCACTAGCCGAGTCGATATAGCCATGTCCGTCTGTCCGTCTGTTGGGATGAACGCTGAGATCTCGGAAACTATGAGAGCTAGGCTATTGAGATTTGGCGTGCAGATTCCTGAGCTTCTTACGCAGCGCAAGTTTCTTTCAGTAGAGTGCCACACCCACAAACCGCCCAAAACTGTGGCTCCTACAGTTTTGATGCTAGAATAAAAATTTTAACTGAAATGTATTGTTCTCATCAATACCTATCGATTGACAAAAAAAGTTTACCACGCCCACTTTTACGCCCACAAACCGCCCACAAAATTCAAAAAATCGTAAGCATGAACGTGGATATCTCGGAAACTATCAAGGACAAAGAATTGGGATCTCAGATTTAGATTCCGTAGCCTTGTGCGCAGCGCAAGTTTGTTACGCAAATATGCCACGCCCACTCTAACGCCCACAAACCGCCCAAGCCTGTGGCGCCCACAATTTGCATGCTAGATACAATATTTTAACTAAGCTGCATTGGTCTCGTCAATACATATCGATTGACCCAAAAAAAATTTGCCACGCCCACTCTAACGCTAAAATCTGTCTTCCGCCGGTAGGTGGCTCATTTAAATCTCGCTTTCCTGCTTGCATATCTCCATTTCTCTTTAGTCCCTTAAGCTGAGTAACGGGTATCTGATAGTCGAGGTACTCGACTATAGCGTTCTCCCTTGTTTTATATACATAGCTACGATAAACTCTTAGTTTAAATTTTATAGCTCTACAGCTCCGTCAACATCTTGGGGTGCTATGCTCACTTGTACATGTACCATTTTTTAAAATATCGATTATCAAAAAATATATCTGTTGAGGGACATGTAAGATATATATTGGTTTTAGAGTACCCTACTGATCGGCATGACTCACATAACTACTTGCCTTTATGTCCAGAAAACTTAGTTCCTCCCGGGGGTAAACAGAATAAACTTACAGCGGACTTAAACAATAAAAGGGCGTTAGAGTGGGCGTGGCACTCTGCTGAAACAAACTTGCGCTGCGTAAGAAGCTCAGGAATCTGCACGCCAAGTCCCAATAGCCTAGCTCTTATAGTTTCCGAGATCTCAGCGTTCATCCGGACAGACGGACAGACGGACATGGCTAGATCGACTCGTCTAGTGATCCTGATCAAGAATATATATATTTACATGAGTGGTTCTTCGCCCGAATAAAAAATCAGGAGATTTTTTATATTTGTTGGTTATTCTTTATTAGAACGTTGGAAAAAGACTAATTGTATGTTACAGAATTGGTTAGAATGAAACCTCGGTTTGCGTTTTAGAATATACTGTTAGTGCATTAGGTGACGTAATCGGATATGGATGATGTGATCGCCACTTCTTTGTTTATGTTTACATAATTCGGACTTATGGATTTTTCGATCTTATTGGATTTTCACGTTTATTGAATTACGTCATTGTTGACGCTCGGACTTAATCAATTTTCTTTGTTTGTTTGCATTGCGGGATCTCGAGCTTCTGTATCGTTTTTAATCAAAGCCAAAATTGGCGATTCTGTTTATTTGTGAACGGTTTCGTTCTTTGAACTAGTGGCCGTTGAGAAATCGCAGTGCAGATACGTCACTCCCCCATTACTTAAACAATATCATATGGTTATTTATGTGATTTCGGGGTATAGTTTTGGTATTTCTTGTAACTCTTGTGTTTCTATTGTTGGGTCGTAACGTTTTGTGTTATTGTAATTAATAAGTATTCTTTTAGGTATTTTTTTAAATTTATAAAGTAGGTACAGTGATATACTTAATATTAAGAGACCCAGTGTTACAACTACAGATATTTTGTAAATCTGGTTTTCTTTATTTTGTTCAGAAAATATTTCTTTTGCTTGTATGTATGATATTGGGTCTAATTTGGTGACATTATATCTTGTGTATGTGCTTTGTGTGTAGTCAGAATTATAATTGCTTATGGATAAATCGTTAATTGCAATTGAGCAATTGTGTATTTTGATCATATTGTTTTCTTCAATTACAATTTCATTTTTAATACAATTTTGATTTAGTATAGTTTTTGACAAGTTCCATGTAACTATGATATTTGGTTCGACATAATTAGTTTGGGTAGTTAATAGCGTTTTTGTGTACCTGCAAATAGTATCTGTTTGATTAACGAGACCTAAAAGACATTTGTTGGTAACAGGTTTTTTTGTTTCTTTGTTATACAAACTATTTCTGTATACGTAATATTTGTTTTGGGTGTTGTCTTGTAATCTTTTACTATTTTTATCTGGGTAAGGTAATATTTCGTATAGGGGAAGTTTCTTTATTTCTCTGGGTATGTGGGATATAGTTGAATTTCGTTTGAATCTGACCTAAGCCAAGTTGAGGTTTTTATGTTCAGAAGTATCTCAGAATTAATGTTTGTCAAGTAGTCGTGTTTTAATAACTTTGGATTGAATATTCCTAATCTTCCTAACTGCATTCCCATTTCCAGCTCTTCAATTTATTCTGCGAAATGTTCTAAATTAAAAACCAATAATTCAAGAATTTTTTCGATTTCGTTGTATTCGAGATGCTTGTTTATTATATCGATGCCTTTGTTAACTGTATCGGTTATATTATTTAGTTCGTTTACCTGTACACTGTTTTGAGCTATTACATTGATTGTTTCTTCTAATTCTTCTTTATCATTATTATCTAATGTTTCAAAAAGATATTTGTAAGCTGTTCCTACAAAATTACCTAATCCTCTATTGTTTCTCCTAACAATTTTTAACTCATTCATTTCTCTTTGTAGTTCTTCCGTTAAATATTTAATCTGTATTATTTCCTTAAAGCCAAACGCTTGTGATAGAAAAATTTTTGTAAGTTTCTTCCGTTTTTGTAATATTATTTGTGAGATAATGGTATTCAAAACTATCTGGGATGTTGATTGTGTCGGTCATAAATAACAAATAGCCATTGAATGATTTTATAGGGTTAATTTCTATAAATTGGTTGTTACCCATTGGCATCATTATTATTAACGTTGATGTCAGAAAGATAAAAGTCAAAGCGCTGGGTCTTGATCTGGGTCCTCCTGCAAGTATTTACTTTTATTAACTTTCTTTTGTCTCTGGAAGTTTGTTTTGTAATGTTTTATTTTTCGACCTCTGTTAGTTTCCTCAAAATGATCATTATCTATTTGTTCTATATTTCCTGTCTTTTTATAAAAATTGTGTAATTTCCCGTAAGTTATGGGAGCCTTTCTAAATTTGGTATTTACCTCAAAATGTTGTCGTTTTTTATTAAGTTGTTCTATCTTAGCTTCTTTTTTAATTTGGCTATTATATGCAGGGGTACCTGCATAAATAAAACAAGAAAGAACGCTATTGTCGAGTACCTCGACTATCAGATACCCGTTACTCAGCTAAAGGGACCGAAGGGAAATGGAGATATGCAAGTAGCAAAGCGATATTGAAATGCGCCACCTACCGGCGGTAGACAGATTTAAGCGTTATGGGCGTTAGAGTGTGCGTGGCAATATTTTTTTTGGATCAATCGATAGGTATTGACGAGACCAATACATTTAAAATTTTTTATCTAGCATGAAAATTGTGGGCGCCACAGGTTTGGGCGGCTTGTGGGCATTAGAGTGGGCGTGGCATATTCGAATAACAAACTTGCGCTGCGTACAAGGCTACGGAATCTAAATCTGAAATCCCAATTCTCTATCTTTGATAGTTTCCGAGATATCCGCGTTCATACTTACTATTTAATGAAGTTTGTGGGTCAATCGATAGGTATTGATGAGAACAATTCATTTCAGTTAAAATTTTTACTCTAGCATCAAAGCTGTAGGAGCCACAGTTTTGGGCGGCTTGTGGGCGTTAGAAAGGGCGTGGCACTCTACTGAAATAAACTTGCTCTGCGTAAGAAGCTCAGGAATCTGCACGCCAAATCTCAATAGCCTAGCTCTCATAGTTTCCGAGATCTCAGCGTTCATCCGGACAGACAGACAGACGGACAGACGGACAGACGGACATGGCTAGATCGACTCGGCTAGTGATCCTGATCAAGAATATATATACTTTATGGGGTTGGAAACGCTTCCTTCTGCCTGTTACATACTTTCCGACGAATCTAGTATACCCTTTTACTCTACGAGTAACGGGTATAAATATCAGCTGGTGTTCTACCTGTTGCATTGTGTTTTAATTTATGATTGTAAGTATACAGTATTACTTCCATTTTCATAAGTTTATTTTCCGTATTGTCGCTGGTCTCGATCAAACGTATTTTTTCGTTAATTGTTTTGTGTAATCTTTCTACATCTGATACTCCATTTGTACTTGTTGTTATCTGAATATTTACGTTTTCTGTGTCCAGCCAATTTTTAAGCGCTATACTTATAAAAGCACTATCCCTATCTGTTTTCAAGGTTCTGGTTTTCCCATTGAATTAAATATTCGAAAAAGTCCTCTTTTAACTTCCATCCAGTCCTTTCCGTTTAATTCAATCGCGCTTCCAAACTTGGAGTATAAACCAATGCAAGTTAAGTAATTTTGATTTTTGATCGTGTAAATATCTGCGACATAAATTTCCCTACAAAATTCTGTTTCTGGAGTTGTTTTTAATAAAAGCGATGTTTTTCTGTGTTCGGTTTTTGCTTGGTTACAAACATTACACTCATTAATTAAATTCTGAATTAAGTTCTGGTAGTCGGGATAATAGTAGGTTTCTTTGAAAAGCCTTACCATTTTTTCAATTCCTGGGTGCAATAGTTTTTCGTGGTTGCTAACAATAATTTCTTTAAATTCAGCGTAAGTTTTTATGTCCTGTAATTTAATTACTGATCTTACAATTTTTGTAGTAGTGTTCATTACATGTTTAAAAGCAAAATCAGAGTCGTGTTCGATGTAAAGTGCACTTGACTTGGTACAAAAGTGTTTTATTAATATTTGCTTAGCTTTTTCGATGCTTAATTCATTAAACATTATTTTAATCCTGACTTACTTAAAAATTTTTTTCACTTTCTTCACCTTCTGTATTGCTTCGAATCATTTCTACCTGTCTTGCGAAATGATTGATTGGTTTTTTTAGTAATTGTTATTAAATTTTCATTATCTTCTTCAGCGCTATGTGCTGTTGCTTTGCTACTGCCATAGTATACTTCGTTAATTTTGATTCTTGACAATGCATCGGCGACGTGATTTTGCTTTCCTTCTAAATATTCTATTTCGAAGTCATATTCGCCTAACCTTTTCTTCCATCTTTGCAGTTTCATATTAGGTTCTTTGATATTGTTTAGCCAGACTAACGGCTTATGGTCACTTAATATCTCAAATCTTCTTCCGAATAAATAGGGTCTTAAGGTTTTTGTTGCCCATACTATAGCTAATAATTCTTTTTCAATTGTACTATAGTTTTCTTCATGTGCATTTAGAGTCCTACTAATGTAACTGATTGGTTTTTTATCCTGAGAGAGAACTTTTTCAAAATCTGGACAAATCAGTATGGGATCGTTTTTGATAAGTTGTTTTAGTTTATTGAATGTTGCAATAAATGTATCATCTTTGAATGTCACTTTAGAACCAGCCTTTAAACATTTAGTTAAAGGCTTTGAAATGTCTGCGAAGCTTGGAATGAATTTTCTGTAATAACCGCAAAGACCAAGAAATGATTTTATTTCTTTTTGAGTTTTGGGAATTGGAAATTTATTGATTGCATTCACCTTTTCTGGATTTGGCATTACACCGATCGGTCCAACTATGTGTACCAAAAATTCGGTTTCTTTTTTCAAAAATTCACATTTGTCAAGTTGTAATTTTAGATTAGCATTTTTAAGTTTTTCAAAAACAATTTTTAATGAAGTAAGGTGTTCGTCAAGGGACGTAGAGAAAACAATTATATCGTCCAAGTATACAAGGCAATGCTTGTTTATTAATTCACGAAGGACATTGTTCATGCATCGCTGAAAAGTTGCAGGTGCATTTTTTAATCCAAATGGCATTCGCGTGTACTCGTAGTGTCCGTACTTTGTGGAAAACGCTGTTTTGTTTGTGGAATTTTGGTCCATTTCGATCTGGTGGAAACCTTAAGCCAAATCAATGGTGGTAAAATGTTGACACCGTCCTAGCTTGCCTAGTATTTCGTCCATATTGGGAATGGGAAATTTATCACTAATAGTGATCTCATTTAAGCCCCTATAGTCTACTACAAGTCTAAATTTTTGTTTACCTGTAGCATCTTTCTTTTTTGGTACTATCCACAATGGACTGCAATAAGGTGATTGGCTGTGCCTAATTATTCCTTGCTTTAACATATCCTGTATTTGAGACTCAACTTCTTTTTCAAATAAAAAAGATACCCATACGGTTTTTTATAAATTGGATTTTCATGATGAGTTTTTATTTCATGCTTAACAACATTCGTAAAGGTCAAATTTTCACCATCACGATATATTGAATGCATTTATATTGGTTAATTAATTTTAATAATTTAACTTTTTCTTCTTCATTTAAGTGTTCTAAACGATAATTTTTTCCCTCTGCTAATTCATTTTGAACAGCATAATTTATTTCATCAGTATAATTTTTAGATTTTCTCAATGCCTCAAAATCATTTATTTGTGTTGGATTTTTCAAACTACCCTGCAGTTCCAAAATTGAGTTAGGCGCCTAATCGGCACGAAGCCGACTGCGACGTCGGCAGAGCAGCCAGCGACGCCGGCAGAGCTGAGCGCAACGGCGGCAAAGCGACGCGCTCTCAGTCGGGTCTGCAAAGAGAACGCACAAAAAAGTAATTTTGGGCTCTCCCTCTCTCGTCATGTCTCTGACGGAAAAGTGCGCGTGAAGGGAAGGAGGCCCAGCAACTAAAATATATAGACCTTTGTGCACCCTTGCCTTTTGAATAATGCGACATTTGTTCGTAAATGTTAAAACAACCATTTAAAATAATATGTTTGGGTTTTAAAATATTTGTATTTCTTAAACAAATTTATATGTTTATTAATATTATTTAATAATATGTAAAGTTTTAAAAATATATTTTTATAAACCGATTTGCATAGTCGAATATGTCTATAAATACCCTGCTTTTAAGTGCAAGATGCATAGACCAAACGGGACATGCAAAAAAAACAACAACGGCTTAGCGGAACCGTTGTTGTTGTTGTTTTTCTGGAAGGCACGCGCCTTTTTTCGTCTTTTTCACTTGCGTTTACTTTGGTGAAGGAGTTAGAAGTTGAAGCAAAACTACCAGCAATTAACATTGTTATATTTATTAAATCAGTGCCTTAAAAGTGAGAAAGAAACGATTCCCAGGTAAGTCTGTCGCAGACTAATAATATTGAAAACAGTGAGAGTAAAAAACAAGATAATCTATATTTAAAATAAGGGAAATACAAGATTCCCAAAATAACACGTGGCGGAAAAAAAATAGCTGTGAAAAATATTAATTTTTGATGTGAAAAGCAACAAATGGTGCATATAATAAACAAATCTATGAAAGCATTAAAAAATCTTATTGAGTGCAAAGTTTCTAGGGACAAAAAATAAGAGATGTTTGTTTTTAAAACTTATATTTGTGGTTAAAATTCGATAAAAATGAATATTAATAACATTTAACAACAATTCTTACTTTTGTGTACGTATTTAAATAAAAATCTCAAACATCTCCAATTTTCAGTTCCTGGAAAAGTGTTATTTTTTTTCCGCAACTGCAAAATAAATAAATGTTTTAATAAATAATAAAAAATACATAAATAATGTGTGGTATATTTTTCGTAATAATTGTTTACAACAAAATAAAATAAATCAAGTGACCGAAAACAAAAGTTAGCAATTTCTACACTGATAAAAAAAATGTAGTAAGTCCAACAATTTTATATTGCATTGTAATTTTTTATTGCCAAGTTTTTCGTCCATGGCGGTTTTATTTAATTAAAGTGTACACATATTTAAAGCAAAAATTTTTTTAACAAAATAAATTATTTTTTATAAGAAAATAGATATTATAAATATTTATAATGTAATAACAAGATATTGGAAACGAAACAAGTGCATTGTTAAATGTGAAAATTAAAAAAATTTTTTATATATATATAATTTATATATTTAAAATGATAAATTGAAAAATTAAAAATTAACGTAATAAATACAGATATAAATAAAAATGTAAACAAATATTTATACGTAACGTTTTCTTCAAGTTTTCATTAATTATAAAATTTTTGTTTTGAGCAATTCACTTAATTCGATTCCAATATATCGTTATTAGATTATAAATATTTATTATAACCATATTATTATTATTTATTATTCATAAATATAACAAGGAAGTTAACTTCGGCAAGCCGAAGTTTGTATACCCTTGCAATTTTAAGAAATAATCAATGTTTGTAACACCATGTTAAATTTTTAAGGATTGTTGCTAGCTTCAGTGATATTTGGGTAAAATTAAATTCGTAATGCTGAAAAGTTAAAATATTCTACAACCCAGAGTAAGAAAAAATATTATCAAAATCAACAAAGCACAATTTTTTTAAAATTAATTTTTAATTATTTCTCTGACCGTTTCTTTAACAGATATAAGTCAGAGTCGTCCGATTTTTATTAGATTTAATTCGAAATTCAAAAATAATTAAAAAATGTTAGTTCCAAGCTTAGGAGGTTATATGCTAAAAAACACCAAAGATATAATTTTTTTCAATTTTTTTTCCGATTATTCCTATGGGAGCCATAAGATATAGTTGTCCGATCCGGCTGGTTCAGACTTATATACTACCTGCAAAAGATATAAGACTTTTGGGAAAGTTGCAGCCCGATAGCTTTAAAACTAAGAGACTAGTTTGCGTGGAAACGGACGGACGGACAGACGGACAGACGGACATGGCTAGATCGACTCGTCTAGTCATGCTGATCAAGAATATATATACTTTATGGGGTCGGAAACGTCTCCTTCACTGCGTTGCAAGCTTCTGACTGAAATCAATATGCAAGGGTATAAAAAGATTACTAAAAGCAATGAAAAATCAATTTTTTGTAGTTTGCACTTCGAATTTTCAATTTAATGTGTTTTTTTTTAACTTTTTAGACCCGCGTAAAAAATTAGAGAAGTACAACCTGAAAAATAAAATGTTTTTTTTTTTCAACGATATGCTTCTTTTATTTTGTAAGCGGGTGTAAAAATGTATAAAATATATATAAATATATATATACATATGTAAATATATATTTTTTTGTATTTTCAGGGCTTAAAATGGTTGGAGATAGGCAAATGCGTAGGTTAGTCAAAATAGAGCAGGAAAAATTAAAACAGCAGATGAGAATTTCTACAGGAGTTACAAGAAATGAGAATAGTTTAGAAAGAGTAGAAGAAGTTGGAATCGGAATGGAAGTAGGTAATAATAATATAGTTGAAGAGGTTAGTCATTTACATTCGCAGGAAATGTTAGATAGGGAAATGGCTGATGTTGGTAGTGACCATGATTTAAATGCCGAATTAAAAAAATGGTATTTAAAGCATAAGCCAACAAGAAATTGTGCAATTGATTTGATTACAATTCTTAACAAGCATAATTTAAAAATAAAGCCATTTTATAAATTTAAGTGCTCGAATAAGCCCGATATAATGCAAATAAATGGGGGCTCTTATTTGCATATCAGCTTAACAAAGCAACTAAATAAAATAGCTGTCTTAAAAGATATTCCGGATTACTTAAGCATCGATGTAAATATTGACGGACTCCCGTTATTTAATAGTTCCCGTGCCCAATTGTGGCCAATTTTAATTAGATTAAATAATATTAAAAATTTCCCTGTTTTGCCAATAGGAGTTTTTATGGGGTATAATAAACCGCTTGATTCTGATGAGTTTTTAGATAAGTTTACTAAGGAGTTGTCCGAAATATTAAAAAACGGGGTTACTATATTAAATAAAAAAGTTTTTGTAGAGTTTAGAGCAATTATTTGTGATGCACCTGCAAGAGCTTACGTGACAGGCACTGCCTAATCAAGCGCTCAACGTGTGCCGAATGTGTGCCTTTTCTACTGCCTAATCAAGCGCTCAACGTGTGCCGAATGTGTGCCTTTTCTACTGCCTAATCGAGCGCCCAAAGGGGTGCTCAAAAATGCGCCGAATGGGTGCTAGTTTTTGTGCACTGATGAACCCTAGGACATGCCCATGTTAATTTGAGCACCTAATCCCATATAAATTAGGCGCCTATTAGGCGCTGACTGATGAACTTTTTGCAGTGATTGAGTGCCTAATCGGCGCCGAATGGTACTGCAGGGTAATGTTTTTGCAGTGGCGGATCCAGAGACGATTCTTGGGGGGGGGGGGGGGGGGAATTGAACTTATTCTTCGATTTGGGGCTCAAACTTATTATTGCGAGAGAAATACAGTACAAATTATAAAACAAAAATTACCCATCCCAATTTTTAGGTAAACAAAGTGGTTATATTTGAAAAGTCAACCATATGCATGCATTACAGAGTGCATGCATTTTCAGGTTCTGTGGTTCCAAGGGGGGGAATTTCCCGCAGTGAAGGAGACGTTTCCGACCCCATAAAGTATACATATTCTTGATCAGCATGACTAGACGAGGCGATCTAGCCATGTCCGTCTGTCCGTCCGTTTCTACGCAAACTAGTCTCTCAGTTTTAAAGCTATCGGGCTGAAACTTTCCCAAAAGTCTTATACCTTTTGCAGGCTATATCATATAGCTGCCATAGGAACGATCGGAAAATTGGTAGGAAAATATTATGTGTTTCTTAACATATAACCTAAAGGCTTCGGCTTGCCGAAGCTAACTTTCTTTCATGTTAATAGTTATTTCTATGTAATTAATTGGTCCGAGGCTTGCATTGGAAAATTTTCATTTTTATTATAAACATCTTCTTTGTACTTCTTATTTTGTTGATAATTTTCGTCTACTTGCATTCTTGATTGTCCACTATTACTTTCTCTGACCCTCTTTTGTGATTGGTTGGGTAATGAGCCCGATCGTCCACTTGGCTGTTGGCTTTTTTTTTTTTTTATTATTATTATTATTTATTGTTTTAGGCTTCCTAACGCTACAAGTTTTAAAACTTATAAATTACAGCGCTAGTCACAACTGGTAAACATATTTAAATTTAGACAAAATTGGTTCTTAAATCTAATGACATACATTGTTACATTTATTGTTGAACATTTAGATAAATAGAAATGAAGTTAAATCGAAATTAAAAAACTAAGGAAAAGGTTTTGGGGATAAGTCGCAATGTTAAAATAGGATAATATACCTTATAGTAGACTAGAACTGCTATTTTTTAGGTGTGAGAGAAGTTTTGTCTTAAATAGTGTTGCGCTCCTAGTTTCTTTTATGTAGTTGGGAAGCTCGTTCCACGTTCTAATCGCATTTATAAAAAATTGTCTATTTGAAAGCAGAAACCTGTGTCGGATGCAGATAATATTCTTTGTTCTTGTAGATCTGGAGAATTGTAATTATACCCGTTACTCGTAGAGTAAAAGGGTATACTAGATTCGTCGGAAAGTATGTAACAGGCAGAAGGAAGCGTTTCCGACCCCATAAAGTATATATATTCTTGATCAGGATCACTAGCCGAGTCGATCTAGCCATGTCCGTCTGTCCGTCTGTCCGTCTGTCCGTCTGTCCGTCTGTCCGTCTGTCCGTCTGTCCGTATGAACGCTGAGATCTCGGAAACTATAAGAGCTACAATACTGAGATTAGGCATGCAGATTCCTGAGATTCCTGCGCAGCGCAAGTTTGTTTCAGAAGAGTGCCACGCCCACTCTAACGCCCACAAACCGCCCAAAACTGTGGCTCCTACAGTTTTGATGCTAGAACAAAAATTTTAACTGAAATGTATTGTTCTCATCAATACCTACCGATTGACCCAAAAAAAAAGTTTGCCACGCCCACTTTAACGCCCACAAACCGCCCACAAACTTCAAAAAATCGTAAATATGAACGCGGATATCTCGGAAAATATCAAAGATAGAGAAACGGGATTTCAGATTTAGATTCCGTGGGCTTGAGCGCAGCGCAAGTATGTTACGCGAATATGCCACGCCCACTCCAACGCCCACAAACCGCCCAAATCTGTGGCGCCCACAATTTTCATGCTAGATAAAAAATTTTAACTGAAATGTATTGGTCTCGTCAATACCTATCGATTGATTTAAAAAAAAGTTTGCCACGCCCACTCTAACGCCCACAAACCGCCCAAGCCTGTGGCGCCCACAATTTTCGTGCTAGATAAAAAAGTTTAACTTAAATGTATTGGTCTCGTCAATACCTATCGATTGATTAAAAAAAAAGTTTGCCACGCCCACTCTAACGCCCACAACGCTTAAGTCTGTATACCGCCGGTAGGTGGCGCATTTGCTGCTTGCATATCTCCACTTTCCTTTGGTCCCTTAAGCTGAGTAACGGGTATCTGATAGTCGAGGTACTCGACTATAGCGTTCTTCCTTGTTTTTCAAATAAGTACGATGGCTCCCTGATGTATATAACTTTGTGTAAAAAGATTATTGTTCTACTTTTCATATAATCTGCCAAGCTTATATCAAATATCTTGTAAGAAAATTGAGTTACATGGTCAGATCTATGCAAATTAAATATAAAACGCGCAATACTGGTGTATGCTATTTTCAGCTTATGTTGACTTGCTACACCACAATTTGCATAGATCTCTAGACCATAAAAGAGTGTGGGTATTATACAAGACTTGGCAATTAGAAGACGCACACTAACAGGTAAGGAACATTTAACTAGTGACAAGGATCTTATTAGTCCGTATGTTTTGCCTACAGCTTTGTTTACGTGGTCATTCCAGTTCAAGGTTCTATTAAATGTGATACCCAAATTATTGGCGGTTTCCACGTACTCAATTGGTGTTTTGTTAATCATCAAGGGGAACAGTTCAATATTGCATAATTTCTTCTTAAAAATGATTAAGCACTTTGATTTCAATGGATTGATGGCTAGACCGTTGTTTTTTGCCCATTCATTTACTCTTCCAAGCTCCATTCTACACATATCTAAACACTCACTAATTCTGTTAAAGGGACGACTAACATACATCTCAACATCATCAGCATATAAATGGTCATTACATGTCGACAGCACAGACGAAAGATCATTTATATATAGTGTGAATAATAGTGGTCCAAGAACCGAACCCTGGGGTAAACCACGCTTCAGGTAGGTAAACGAAGAACAAATATTTGACGATACAACATATTGGTAACGATTTTTAAGATATGAACACAAAAGATTGACGGCAGTTTTGGGGAAATACAAACTTTTGAGTTTTGAGCACAGGATTTCATGATTTACTGTGTCGAACGCTTTGCTGTAGTCCAGCAATAGTAAGAACGTGACATACGAGTTAGACAGACAACTGACGAATATCTTCCGGTATTTTTAAGATGGCTGAAGTGCAGCTACGATTTCTTCTAAATCCAGATTGATGATTGATCAGGTACGTGTTGGTTGTGACCTTAGGAACTTGGCATTCTGCTAATTTAAGGTTGAGTTCATTTATGTCAACATCAAGTTCCTGTGATGTCTTTTGTTTACCTATCCTTAGATCTTTAATCTGTTTCCATGTTTGACTCGAAGAGGTTGAGTTTTTAAATTTTTGGCTAAAAAAGTTTGATTTTGCAGAGTCGATTAGTTTGGTAACCGTTTTTCTCAGAGATACAAACATGCTGTGGTGTTGCGGTGTTTTGTATCTTTTCCACTTCTGGTATGCTTTATTTCGATTTATAGTTGCCAATTTTATTTTTTTGGTAAACCATGGTTTTTCGGACAGTCGAATTGATTTACTTTTAACTGGAACAAAACTATCGTATAAGTGGCTAATATTATGTTGTAGAAGTTTAAGTTGACGATCGACTGTTGGAAGACTGTAAATATTGTTCCATACACACAGGTCAAATGCTTCGTTCAACAGTATGTAATTAATAATATTAAAATAACGATAAAATATTATATGTTCCGTGTAGTTTAGGTCAAAGTTATAGGTCAGGTATATAGTGACATATTCACAAATTCCGTTATGTACCAAGAAATAAGAATCTGCAGCGTAGGCGATCCCCCGCTGAACCAATGTAAACAATCCACATCCGGAGCAGGCAATGCGGCTTCTCAATAACATAAACAATTCTCTAAATGACTCTCACTCTCAAATTATTATGTACAATCAATATCCCAAGCGGGCGATCTCGCTCCCCAACTTATGTAAACAAAGGGCAGTAGAAGTAAGATTTTTGTCACAATAATTCGGTCTTAAGCTGAGATCATTTGAATAAAGACGTGAACTTAAAATATTCGTTTATTAATTCAACTTGGCGTTGTCCTTAGTCAACTGACGGGACATTAGTTCGACTCAAATAAATATCAACACTTTAATGGCGCAGTCGGTAGGATACAAAAAGTATCCGAAAAAAAGAACCTCGAGTGAAAAATAAATTAAATTTTATAATTCAGTTCTCGAACAATAATTACGCAAAACATTTTAAAACCCTTCAACTTGGATTATAATTCCAATTCGGTTGTCTAACAAAAGGTGGAAGAATAAAAATAAAAATAAAAACACAATAAGTCCAACGGCACCTAACAGTTAATAACAACAAATATTAAGAAAATTAATTCAACTTTAAAAAGTGAAATCAAAAATAAACTAAAATACATTTTTATTTTACTATAACAACAAATTTACTATAACAATGGCACAACCAGTTATCGTGTAGTTTAGGTCAAAGTTATAGGTCAGGTATATAAGGTCATGTTTTGAAAAGGACGGAACGATTAGCTGATCATACAAACATATTTTATTAACATCACTCACAAAAAACAAATCTAATAATGTGTTACGTGTTCTGCTGAAGTGGGTTGGAAATGAAAGATTCACTGGTTTCAGACCTAGCGATTCCATGTTGCTGGTAAGGTGAGATTCCCTCATAATATCACTATTAAGATCGCCTGCAAGGATTACATCAGTGAAGTTTACTGTAATGTCTGTCAGAATATTGATTAAATCATCATAGTTTGTGTTGCAATGCGGACGATAAATGCAGCCAATTAACAGATTTTTCTCAATAATCGGGTTTTGTATTTCAAGAAAAATATATTCTATTCCACTGTTTATTGTGTGTTGGCAAATAATTTTGGCTTTTAATTTTTTGTTTACATATATAGCAACTCCTCCCCCATGACTAACACGATCAGAACGGTACACATTATATCCATCACACGATATTAGCACATCACATAGACTCTGGACAAACCATGTTTCAGACACGCATATAACATCAATTTCCTAATTTACAAACATGTACCTAAACTCTTCAATTTTCTTTGGCAGGCTTTGGGCATTAATATGACAAATCTTGAGACCAGGTCTCTGCTTTGCCAGGATGCACAGAAGGGCACGACTATTTGCTGTTGAATTATTAAGGTTTTCTTCCATTGTGAATAGTTTTAAATTTCAAAATAAAAAAACAAGGACTGCACACCAGACAAAAAATTAGGCAGACTACTAAATTAACAATGCGACTGATCCTAAACATATGAATAACAAGAGATAAAGATATTAAACTAATTGGAAATCCTAATATAGAGATAAAAAATATTTTAATTACGAAATGAATTATTCTCTAAAGCGGCATCTCTGCTTGAGTTGATTTCGCCCACATCACTACTCAGATCAGAAAGCTCATTGGAGCTTTGCACGTAGTAAGCCTCTCCTCCGTCTATAGGCTTAACAAATACGTCTCCACGGCGAGTAAAGACGGCCGCTACGCGCTTTTGTTTTTTGAGGCGCATGGCATGCTTAAAAATTTCGTAATTTGTTTTCGTTAATTGTTCGTTTAAGTATATAAATGCCGGCGAGTCAAAACCGATCAGCTGTAAGCTCAGCTGCGATTTGGTTGTTTGTCGGTGCACTCCAATCGCCCGCAGCAGCACAGCTTTTTCGCGCACGTGATCCATTTTTATTATTATTATTGGGTCAACAAGTGAGTTTCTTTGTATTATTTTGCTGTCCCTGAATTAAATTTCTTCGAAACTCTTGGTAACTTCCCCTATTTTGGTCAAAAGTATTATTTCTGTTATTCGATTGGAACCTATAATTTTGTGGAACCATTCTTTGGGGTTGATTGGGGTGTGGCTGGGCCAGGATTAAGTTGTTGGGTGTTGTACAAATTAGTGTAAGGGTAAAGGTTACGTGTATAATTTGTTTGTTGATGCTTTTCAATTTTATTAACATTAATGTTAAATTGTTTTAAATTTTCATTTTCTTCGTATAGACCTTCTTGCTGAGCCGCTTGTTTCAGTTTAAGTACTGTTGAAATATCGCTTCTTGCTAATGTCATAAAAATTCTGTCAGGTAATTTTCGGTGTATTAGGATTTTTGTAGTCCTAAACATTGCTTCTGTGTACAATATAAATTCATTTGGATTTCCCTCAAGTTCTAATTTGTTGCTTATAACTAAGCTCGATCTCAATACAAAATTTTCTTAGGTTACCTTTGAAAATTAGTATTGTAAAATCGCCTTAATAGTTCCTCCACAGGGGTTTGCGTTTTGTACTCGTCGATTAGGGCTGCTCTAAGATCTGGCCAGTTGTTGACTTGTAGAACTTGCAGAATCCTCTGGGCATCACCGGTGATTTGAAGTTCAATTGCTCCAAATATAACGCTTGTCTGTCGATCGTTGGTTGGTTGGTTGGTTCTGACAAAGGTTCCTAGGGTAGATGGATCTCCTTCAAACAAAAGTTGATTTAAGTTTTGCTCCGTCAATGGGTTGGGTGCCACACCAATTTGTGGTTGCCCTTGAGCTGGTGGTTGTTGGTCCATTTTGTTGTGTTTAATTAAATTCCACTCAACTTTATTACTGACCGAATTGGATTTACTCAGTAGTCGATTGAAATTTAATTTATTATATTTTTTCAGTGCCTTTAATTTGCACTTAGGTTCTTTTGCGGATCTCTTAGTTGCACTTCCGAGCTAGTCGATTAAATTGCTTACTTGTGGGCAATTCCACGCGCTGATCTGGATATCCTAGTAGTTTAGAAATATCCTTTTAATTGATCAGTAAGCTCCCGACTTTGTTTTTTCGCAAGGATATTTTTTAAAGAGATCCTACCGACTGCGCCATTTACATGAGTCGTTCCTCGCCCGAATAAAAAATCAGGAGATTTTTTATATTTGTTGGTTATTCTTTATTAGAACGTTGGAAAAAGACTAATTGTATGTTACAGAATTGGTTAGAATGAAACCTCGGTTTGCGTTTTAGAATATACTGTTAGTGCATTAGGTGACGTAATCGGATATGGATGATGTGATCGCCACTTCTTTTTTTATGCTTACATAATTCGGTCTTATTGGATTTTTCGATCTAATTGGATTTTCAAGTTTATGGAATTACGTCATTGTTGACGTTCGGACTTAATCAATTTTCTTTGTTTGTTTGCATTGCGGGATCTCAAGCTTCTGTATCGTTTTTAATCAAAGCCGAAATTGGCGATTCTGTTTATTTGTGAACGGTTTCGTTCTTTGAACTGGTGGCCGTTGAGAAATCGCAGTGCAGATACGTCACTATATACTTTATTGGGTCGGAAACGCTTCCTTCTGCCCTACTCTACGAGTAACGGGTATAACTAGTGTTACTTAAAAACATTATATAAGAAATTAGTAATTATAAAATAAATTCATTCTGAATAAAATAAAAATTATTTTAAGATAAATAATATATGTTTACAAAATTTATTCATCCATAATTTCATAATGCCTTTTAGTGGAACCCTCAGGATCGGGAAAACATCCTTTTTAAAAAACCTAATCACCAGGGAAAATCATCTTTTAAATATTTTAAAAGATCGAAGTATTTGTGTTATGGAGGAGAAAGTGCCAAGCCAAATTTTAATACGGTTGAATACTTTAAAGGATTCTTTGAAAAAACTGAAAATGAAACGATGAACCTATTCCGTTAATATTGGACGACTTGATGATGGTAGCCTTTAATAAAAATGTGTGTGAGCTGTTTAGCAAAGGATCATAGAATAGGAAGCAGTAATAGTGGTAACTCAGAATATGTTTTATAAATCTTCGCACAACAGAGATATTTAACAAAATATTAAATATATTGTTGCTTTTAAAAATCCTCGTGATAGGCTTTACTTTCAATGTTTAGCAGCACAAATGCATCCAGAAAACCCAATGGAGTTATTAAGAATATGTAAAAAAGAAACGGAGCATCCGCACAGATCTCACTCTGGGATCTAACGATCTCTTAAGATTTATATCTGACCTTTTTAATTCAGAATACTCAGTGTGCTATACAGATAAAAATGGTTTCCAAAAAAAATAGCTTGAAAGCGAATAAACATTTATCGTATGTGTTCAAACAAGTCGATAGTAGACTTTGTAAGGCAATATTACAGGGAAACCATAAAGTTACTAGAAACCATCTAAATAATCTAAAAAAGTATAAAAATGCATTGCGCTACCTTATTTTTCCCAAAGCGTACATTAAACTCTAAAAGAAAAGTCCTTTTTCAAAATGGATAAATGGATAGTCTAATACCTTCATTGCTGTGTGTGTTTGTGTTTTTGGAAAACATTTAAAAAATGATTAAAAATAAACACAATTTATGCAACGTAATGTTAATGCATCGTAACACCTATCAGAAAATAATATACAATGATAGTGGAAATAACTTAATAAAATTAAAATTATCACCAATTTTAAATAGTAACAAAATATGTGATTTCCATAAATGGCTTAAAATTCGTCAAGAATTAAGTTACTATCGAAATAAAAACGTAACAAGTCATGGAATATTTAAAATAGACAAAAAGCGCATCCTATTAAAACTGAAAAATTGAATCCTAATTCACTGATTGGATTGGTATAAAGCCCAGCACATAAAAATCTAAATTATATTACAATCATTTACAACCGGAAAAATTGGAGTTCCACGATATACCACGTGAAAGTGATAACGAAGATTTTAAGTTAAATAAAAAACAAAAGGTATCAGATAAACGAAAGTTGGGTGATACCATAATTATAGATATTCGAATAGATATAAAGAAATTATGGCTGGAGAAAGCAGTGTCCAAAGTAAAGCTTAATGAACGACATCGTAAGTTAAAACGGAAACATTACCATATCAAGATCTTATATATGTAACAGGACGTAAAAGTTAGCGTAATCGGTTCGAACGAAAAATACGGTATAAATTGGTAAGAACAAGTTATACTGGATTTCGTATCTATAACTAACATTACGAAATTAATCAATTAAGAATGTTTTTCCTGATAACGTAGTGTGCATTTACAAACATTGCACTATGGTACAGGAGGCCGAATTTTTGGCATAAACTCGAAATTTTTATGTTAACGTTTTGTACTTTTCATTTTAAATTCTAAAAGTTAATAGATCATAAATATACAAACTTTGATGCGCTTTGAAAGGTCACAATCGATAAGCTGCTTAGGACTAAGAAATTGGCGACAAAATATTTTGTTTAATAAAAATTCTCTGTGAAAACATACTTAAGTGAATTTTGGAAATGGAAGATCTATGTAGGTTCGTAGTACTCAGTGCTACTCGGTGCAGTCGTACTCTTTGAACTGTGTTTAAGGTCCAAATTATGTGTAGTTTTGTAGAAAACTAACATTCGTTCCCTGTGTTTCGTGGAATATATCTAACGCCTAGATGACTGCCCAAAAAACTAAGTAAGCAACTTTCCCTTTCCCCGTTCTTCTTCTTTTCACACAATTCCACAATATTAAGGGACCTTCGAGTTTCTTCATAGCGATCTCTTCGATGTTTGGCGCAGCAACAATCGCAAAATATCACTTGTGTGTGAATGGATGTACAACAAAATTAGCAATTTCAAATTAGAAGATGGTGCAACATTAGAAATAAATTACAAAATAAGTTCTTTTGAATCCTTTATAAAAGAAAAACTTTCGAAATGTAATATTTATATATTTAACAAATATTTTGTCTGCATGCTGCAGCAGTTTCTGCTAAGAAAGAATGTAGTACGAACGTGGTCTCGGTCCTTAAAAAAATAATTACAATACCTGAATACACAACGGAATTGAAAGAGCAAATTCAAACGCAGAAAACCGACTCCACTTATGAGTGATTTTTTTGTGAAACGTGATGGTTTCAAAACGATGTAACATTTGACGATATTATACCATTTATATAGGATTTATAAAAGAAAAAATAAAATAAATCCATTTAACAGAAGCAAAGATATGACGATGCGTTTTTTTTTTTGTTAAGTTTATGTATAACTTTAAATTAGATGGTGAAAAAAAAAATCTCGTTTATTATTATTTTGGAAAACCTTTCAGATAAAAATAACACCCATAACAGTTTCCAAACTTAAAAAAAAGTTTACAATCGCAGTTTTAGCAAATCGGCAATTTAAATTTTAATAAAAAATTTGTATACTGTTCTATACATAATCCTTGTTGAACTCTACAAATTTTGTCGAGGGACCTCCCACCAAAATTAATTAAAACAGTGTATATTAAATAAAAACCAAAGCAATATTTTCTTGTTGTTATTTTTAAATTATGTTGTAGCGAACTGTTTTCGACAGTTCTACGCGCTACTTAAACGACGTGACAAGCTCAGAGATAATGTAGGTTCGTCCCACGAAATTTATGTGGCAGCCCGTGACCCAAGAAAATGCAAGATATCCGATTGGGACAAGTCGGAAAACTTTATTTTGAGTGCTGAATAATTGTTTAAATGGGCAACCAACAATTTTGAAAAAACGGAAATTATATTTAGTTCTAAGGAAGAACACTCTAAGGTAGCAGAATATTTTGCGACACGTAATATCCACGCTAAGACAGTTCCAGATACTCAAAAGAACCATCATATTCCTCCATATTTAAAAGATACTAATTTGCCGAAGATTTCCAAGTTTTGTAAGGAGTCCTAAAACTACTCATAGATATCAAGGCTGGAGAGCACCAAGCAACAGCGGAGAAGGCGAGAATACGACGGTGACTTTTGAGACTGGAAAGAAGGAGGGACACGAGCCGAAGGAAAAGCGATGTATGCCACCGCAACAAGCTGACAAGGTAAACTGAAACTGCAGGGCGAATTGTTAAAATTGAATTAAATAGATTTGCAATTCGACTTTTTCACGAATATTCCGGATAGTTCTAAAGTCAAATTAATTTGCAGTTATGGATTTGATGGGTCAGTTGGACAAAGTGAATACAAGCAGATGTTTGAAATAAAAACACCTGACGAACAGCTCCCAGATCACTCTTTGTAACTTCTGTTTTATCCGTAAAAATTATTGACTCATTTCAGCGAAACATCTGGGTTACCAAAACACCGCAGTCCATTTGGTTTTGCAGGCCACTAAAAATTCAATTTGTAAAGGAAATCATATTAATATGGAAAAAAATAAGTTCGACTTTTAAATAGATTATCTAAAAACGCTTTCTTATAACCTGGGTTGTAGAGGGCTGCGGAAGTGAGCCGCGACGTCTTTGGTGAAGTGCGGCTTCGGCGACTTGCTAGGGCAGCGGGGCGTTGTAGTTGGCTTCTAGTACTTCGTTTTAAGAGTCGGGGAAGCGACCGCAGCTTATTCAGTTTGGCGACAGAACTAAAACTATTTTAAGCTGTACGTTAACTAGGCGCTCCAGTGCGCAGTGAAGACTTCACGGCGGGGAGATGGGAAAAGAGTAGGAGAGCGAGAGAGAGGGAGAGCGTGGGAGCGGTCCAATAAGAGAGCAGTGCTATGGAACGTAATCGCTGTACAATGGGCCTGAACATTTCGCCCTAGCTAGCGTGGATAAAGAAGGAGAGAGACCCGACCAGTCCCGAACTTAAGATTGACTGCAGTCGCCGGAGAAGATCCACTCGAACACTGTTTTGGGCCACTGGCAGTTCCTCGTCGACCAGGGAGAGCGGTAGATACTGGAATTTTTCGAGGACGCTCTCACTGAGCGCTCGTATGGAAATACCGATACGTACGTTCGGCTCGAGGACGAACTCCAGCTTGGTCGGAGCTTGAATGGAGCTCGTCGGGGTGCACGGGTCGATGAGTGCGACGGTGTCGAAGGTCTGCTCACCGGTCTCGAAGCTCGCCAGGGCGGTCGGGAGGACGTTGACGCTGGAGAAGTGCCGAGAGCAACAGAGCTGGTGTCTAGGATGCTGAGCGCAGTGGAGGGGCGAGCGTCTCCGGATTTTTTCCGGGAAGCGTGCTCATGCATATGGAACAGCGTATTGTGGATGCGGTCGCACGTTTTGCACCGGTCACCGCTACGGCAGTTTCATGCGGAGTTCTCGTGTGCGATGCAGTTTACGCAGTACTTCTTGATAAGCACTGCACGCAGTTGCTTCTCTGCGCTCAGATTTAGGAACCTCAACGTCAACTGTCAGCGCTAGCAGATCGGTTGGATCCTCGGACATGGGAGATAGCGACATGCTTCGATTTTTGCTAGGAGGGTCGAAAGCTCTTCAAAAGTATGCTTTCGCGTAGCTGTGGACTTATAGAACAAAGTCTTGAAGCTCTTGACACCAGTTTCCGAAAGGCCTCCCATATGGGGTGCCCCAGGAGGAATAAATTTCTAGCTGAGCTGCTGATGACTATAGGCATCAGTCACATACTCTTTAACGGTTTGCAGAAAGTCTCGGGAAAGCAAGGTGGCAGCGCCGACGAAAGTCTTCCCATTGTCGGCTTGAACTTGACGAGGGCACCCTCTTTTGGAAACGAACCGAGCGAAGGCGGCAATAAATTTTTCAGTCGTTAAGTCTGATGTAGGCTCTAGATGGTTGGCCTTCGTAGAAAAACAGACAAGCTCTTCCGATGTAATTATACCCGTTACTCGTAGAGTAAAAGGGTATACTGGATTCGTTGGAAAAAATTAAACACGTAGAAAGAAACGTTTTCGACCCCATAAAGTATATATATCTTGATCAGGATCAATAGCCGAGTTGATCTAGCCATGTCCGTCTGTCCGTATGAACGCTCTGATCTCGGAAACTATAAAAGCTGCAATACTGGGAATAGGCATGCAGACTCTAGAGATTCCTGCGCAGCGCAAGTACAGTGTGTCACGCCTACTCTATCGCTTACAAGCCTCCCATAACGCCCACAACGCTTAAATCTGTCTACCGCCGGATGAACGCGAGGAGATGCAATGCTCTATATAACTTGGAAAAGCGATCTAGGGTATCTTCTGTCGGCATAGACACTACGTGGGTTTGACGGCACGCATTTCTACCTCTGTCACCGGCAAGTCGTTGTCCTGGCTAGGCCATTGATTGCGTGGCCGTTGCAACCATGTGAGTCCTTGCCACCAAAATGGGTTATCCACCAGATCTTTAAGGGGTACTCCTCGACTAGCCAAATTAGCTGGGCTATGTTCGGATAGAACAAGCGACCAATTGGCTTCGTCAGTAAGCTCGGTTATCTTCATTACGAACGTCACGAACGTTGTCCAATGACCCCAGCCTTGGAAGACATATGCCCCATCTCTACGTACAGATAGATCGCAGCTCCATATGCTTTTTGCGAGGCGTCACAGAATCCGTGATGCTCCTCGCGGAACTCTGGACGGAATTTGAATTTGGACCTGATCTAGGACCGAAAAGCTCTCGAAAAAGCTGCTCCACCTTTGGCACACTTAAGTCGGAAGTTCATCGTATCAACCTAGATACTTGAGCCAAATCTCTTGCATAAAGGTTTTAGCACACACAATAAGTCGAGCGAGCCAGCCTGCTGGTTCAAACTACTACTACACTATGGTCAGTACAAACAAGTGGCCCTTACGACACCAAGCAATGCTTGTTACGCGCGGAGCCCGATTTGGGCAAGTAATCAAAATCGCGGACATGGAAAAAGACCACATAACAATAAACAGTTTAAAATACATGCTCACATAGAATTATTAGTAACATAGAAATTTACAAATTATTGGAAGATAGAAAATACATAAGTTTATCATAATTAGTTGCATTAGGGCTATCAAACAGTAAGACGTGACACATAAGATACATTCTAGTTGAGGGAACTAAGAACGAAGGATTTGGGAAAGTACATGGCGTTTCGTGTGGGAGATCTAAGTTTATAAATCTGGTGGGACGAACAAATATTCGTCGGATGTCGTTTTCCAACGAACTCCGAGAATCTTGGCAGTACTCTCGCTAAGATTTCTTTGTAGTTGGATGTCCATTATCTTAATGGAAAGCCCGCGGAATCTAGGGCACTTTGTAACTCTCGAACGATCAGCTTAGCGTCCTCTGCAGAGTCAGCTCCCGAAAGAACATCGTCTACATACGTTTTATTGCGAATGACGTTGGTCGCTCTTGAATGGCTGAGCTGCACGTCAGTCGCCAGCTGTTGCAGAACTCGAGTCGCCAGGAAAGGCGCACAATTGACTTCAAAAGTTACCGTCAGTAATTTAAAATCTCGAATGTACCCCTCTATGTTGTGAAATAAGATGCGTTGGAACGAGGTATGCTTAGGATCTACCCAGATATGTCGATACATTTTTCGATATAGGCACTGTAGACGTTTTGGAAAAATCGCCACTTTAGGATCTTATTTGTTAAATCGGACTGAAAACAGGGCCAGCATGAAGGATATTATTTAAGCTGTGCCCATTCTCTAAAGAGCTGGAGGCATTGAATACCACCCGAAGCTTGGTGGTCTTACTTTCTGGCTTGAGCACGGCATGATGCGGAAGCCAATAGATGGTGGAAACATGGGTAGGGAGGACCTCTTTCATGTGGTTGAGATCGAGATACTCTTGAATCACGGAGTCATATTTGTTTTTTTGCTGACTGTCCCTTTTTAGGTGTTGCTCGGAACTTGAGTGTCCGAGGGCGGATTTTACGTTTTTAGGGTCACGAAAGGGAAGGTTTTCTATACACATGTCGTGGTAGTCCGAAGAACATTTTTCTCACAAGTCAAATCGGATACTTTTGCCACTTTTACGGGCAGTTTCTCCACCTCCCAAAATGTGGTGATTAGTTTGTCCAGGGAAGTGTCAAAAGCGTGGTAAACTCGCGTGGAAAAGGAGGAGATCTGATTTTGTCTTGAAGCAGACACTGGTCCTGTTAGGATCGATCCGAAAATGGTTTTTTGACCGAGGAGGGAGCCACCGTTGTTCAGCCGGGTACCGCTTAGGGGTATGAATGACAGTACATCGGCCCCGATCAGAATATCTTTTTGTGCGCTCTCATAAAACCTTTGGATCCGATGGCGGCAGTTCGAGAAGATCCCGAAGAAACTGTTGCGGAATCGGACAGGATGGGAGATTTCCAGCTGTAGGAAGCAATGGCGGCCGCGGCCTGTAAAGCAACTATGAGTGCTTCCGCAATGAGGCAGCTGATGGCCTCGGGCAAAGCAGTTCAGACACAGCTGCTTTCTTTTTCTATAGGCCGACCGCTCGTCGACCGTCATCTGGAGAAATCATGCACAAGTGCGGACAGTATGGTTTTCCTTCCTACAAAAGTCACATCCCTCGGATCTGGACGCTACCCTTGTTTCCTAAGAATTTATCCTTCGAGACGCTACATTGGAGGCTGAGACTGACTTCTAAGGTCCGGTGACGCACCGTAAGGAATGCGTACAGCTCCTGCCCCGTCGGAATCTCAGCCTTATTATGCAGGGATATTGTGAGTTTAGGGAGTTTGGAAGAGCACATGTACACCAAGAGGTAATCTCAATTTTCTATTTGTATCTCGGACATTTCCAGCGCCGTGAGGCATCCCTGGATGGAGCTATGAAGTTCACGGATAGCTGACTCAGATTCCTGATTAACAGACTGCACATTGAAAAGTATTTTTTATTGGCTTATCACAAACAATCGTTTCTTTTTGAAACGCTCAGTTAGGTTATCCCATGTTGAGCGAAAGCCATCGTTGGTAAGGGGGGAATTTGAAACTATGTTATGCATCGCTACTCATTTCGGAGTTCAGGACCTGCAATTTTTTTTTTTTTTTGTGCTAATATTTATTTAAGCGTTGATCAGCCAACCTAATGGCTATAAAACGCATGGAAATAACAAAGGAAAAATAACATGAAACATAACAGAAATAAGGAAGTTAACAAATTTATAACAGTGTCAGTTCAACATTATTGTTTTAGGACACGGGTACGATGACGTCCTCGTGCCCAGAGATCGCCAGGGTGCCGACGCTTCAGTCTTCTTCTCGTTGTAGTTGGGTTTGCCAGGGATGCTGCTAGATGGTTGGTGTGGGCTAGTACCCTGTCGTTGTAACGGCTTGAGTGCATGTTAATCTGCTCTCTCACCGTGGGGATGTGAAGATCGCAGGCTAGGACATCGTTCCTTACCTTTTGCATTCTTTGGACCCTCATGACATTTGAGTCAGAAGCGGTACCCCATATTTGAATGCAATAAGTGAATGAAGGAACCACTATCGACCTGTACAGCAACATCTTGTTGCTAAGGCTGAGCTCACTTTTACCTTTAAGCATCCAATTTAGATTCCGAAGTTTAGCGCGAAATGTTGCTGTAATTTTCGTTATGTGCTGCCTCCACGTAAGACGTTTGTCCAAGATCAAGCCCAAGTACTGAGCCTGGGCTGATTGCGGTACGACTATGTCCTGGAATTTCACTCTGGGAGAATTTTACTTCTAAGAGAGAAATTGCAGTGCTGAGACTTATTTCCGATTATCGAGATATTCCATCGATTCGTCCATTCGCCATACAAATCCAAAAGGTTTTGTGTGATTCGAGTTGCTTCAATTCGACACGTGGAGTTGGCAATAAAGGCTGTGTCATCAGCATATGTAGCCAAGAGGGTACCCAGTTCTCTAGGGTATGGCAGGTCAGCGGTAAACAGAGTGTATAGTACCGGACCAAGAACGCTACCCTGAGGTACGCCAGCTCGACTGCATCTGATAGACGATCTTTCGCCCTCACATCTACCATAAAATTTCGTTCTAAGGGATACGATTTCAGGAGAAGATATTGGGCAGTAGGCAGGAGAGTTTTTAGCTTAAACAGCAAGCCATCGTGCCAAACGCGGTCAAAAGCATCTTTGACGTCAAGAAAGACTGCGGAACTGTACTGCTTGTTCTCGAACGCTCCAAGGATGTGGTGCGTTACCCGATGTGCTTGCTCTGGGGTTCCATGGTGACTTCTAAAGCCGAACTGGTGGTCTGGAATGGCGTCCTGCACACTTCTAACTGCCATCATTCTACTAAGGAATATTCTTTCGAATATTTTAGAGAAGGTGGGCAGTAGACTTATTGGTCTGTAGGATGCAACAAGGTTTTCCGGTTTTCCTGGCTTGGGTATCATTGATATCACAGCACACTTCCACTGTGTGGGAAAATGGTGGATACGTAGCATGGAGTTGAAGAGGAGAACTAGAAAAAGTATACCCTTCCTAGGTAACGCCTTGGCAATTCTGCTGTCGATCCCGTCGAAACCGGGAGCCTTACTGCATTGTAGCTTGCGAATTTGAAGGCAAACCTCTTCCGGACTCACATGTGGGATAGGTTCGATCACCGAGGAGGGGGCATTTAGGAATGCTAGGGTATTATCCACGTCTTCAGGCCTAGCAAGATTGAATGGCTGAAAGCGCCTTTCCAATTCCTCAGCAAAGGCCATCGAAATTTCGCTGTCTGATCTGCACCACGTGTTGTCGGCACGCTTTATTGGAATTCGGCGAGGGGGCTGTCGTTTAATATTCCTTGTTGCCCTCCAGAGATTGAATCCATACGGCTTTGTGGGATCAGCATTGCGGAGCATATCAGCAAAGTATTCACTCTTCGTTCTAAGCAACAGTTTCTTAAGATCGTCCTCAGCACGACGATATTCCCTTTTGTCAGCAGGGTCTCGAGAACGCATAAATCTGCAACGCAATGCCCTTTTAAGCCTCACCAAATCCAGGACCTCAGGTTTTAAAAGGGCATGAGGTGGATCAGATGGGCTGTTTGGTCTTTGGCCGCAGGTTGATGATTCGGCAGCGATGTGAATATTTCGCACAAACAGTTCAGTTGCATCGTCAATGTCATCAGGAGTGTTCAGCTGCATGTTAAGGTTAACTAAACCGTTAATCGCGGTCTTTCCCTTTTTCCCGGTCTTGCGGGAAAGCTTACAAGCGGAAACTCTGTAGTGTATTATTAATGGGATGTGGTCCGAACTTAGTTCAACAATTTCAGAGATGCTTAGTAAATCAGAACGAATTTCATTGTAAATGGCAAAGTCAATGGCTGATGGAATGCGTTGGCTGTACGGGTAATGTGTAGGCCCTCCGGTAGCAAGAACCTGCATATGAGATGCGAGTATAATATCCGCTAGAGTTCTGCCCCGAATTGTAGAGTTACGTGATCCCCAGAGACGATGATGCGCATTCCGGTCCCCTGCAATTATAAAATTTGGCCCAAGCTCACTAAGAATCTCTTCGTAGTGGTTAGCTGTGAGAGGCGAATTTGGAGGACAATATATAGAAGCAATGACTATTTCCCCTTGGTCAGTTTTGACTTTGATCGCAACACACTGAGCCGTTTGGTGTTCTATACATAAAAATTGGTAGTATTTAAGGCAAGATTTGATGATAATTGCGGATCCTCCGCGATGGCGATCAGCAGGATGGTTTGAAAGATGTACGTCATATCCCCTTAGCTGGAAGTATGATCTAGAGCAGAAATGAGTTTCGCTGACCAACATAACGTCAATATGATGTTGTTTTACAAAAAGCTCCATCTCGAGTGACTTGTTGGTCAAGCCGTCGGCGTTCCACACACCGATTTTGAGTCCAATTTGACTCATGGTTGGGCTGTAAAGGCAGAGTGGAGACCAGCGGCTGCTTGAGCAGATCCTGGCGCTATTTGGGGTAAAAGGTTGGTGATAAGGGACATCATTGACATCATCATCTGAAGCATTTTGTCAAACCGAGCAACAAGGTCAGACAGTTGTTCTTCAGATCGTAGGTGCATTTGCTCTTGTCGTTTCCATTGCTGATCGTTTTGGAATTGCTCGCGATTTCGTTGATGTTGTTGCTGGAAGGACTGCTGCTGCTGATGGCGGGTCTCTGGATATTGTTGTTGGTCTGTCGTCTGTATGGTTTGTGTCCGTAACCGAGGGGGGTCATTTGGTTTATGTTGCTGGTTAGGCCTCCTATTGCTGGTTCCCAGTGGAGGGAATTGGTTCTGGTGCAGGTTGGCAGGTTGCTACAACTGGAATCGGCCACCCTGTTGGTTTTGGTGACGAGAATGACCATTGGTGACATTTGCGTACGACAGAGCTCCCACGACATCGGATCGAACAGTCGTCCTTTTTGTGGAGGTTTTTTGGGGAAGAGCGTTAACCTGGGATAAAAGATTTTTTCGGCGTCTTACTGTCTGCTGGTAGACAACACAGCCCTTGTAGTTTGCTGTGTGATTTTCACCACAATTAACACATTTAACAGGATGAATATCACGTTCGCAGGCCTCTATAAAGCAGTTGTTTTTTGTATGGTGGAAGTCCTGGAAACGATGGCATTGTACGACATCATCCTTTTTGTATGGTAATTCCACTTGAACACGCTGGCGACACAGAGTCTTAACTTCGTGGATTTCCTTGTTGGTTGGAGATGGCTCTAGTTCAACAAACACTAGGTTGACGAACTTTGTTTTGTCGAAACGGCTTTTTGGTCTATTGATGAAACGAACATTATGGCCAAGCAAGGTAAGGCTTTCTTTGATGTGTTCGTCCGGAGTGGAGTGATGAACACCTCGGATAACCACGCGATAAGATCTGTCCTCTTTAAGCTGCCAGGAGTGGAACGGGATCTTTTTTGAAATCAAATATTTACTGATTGCTCTATACGCGTCTGAATCTGCAGAAAGGATCGATACGGAATTATTGGAATGACATTTTACGGAGTATTTAGACGGATGTACGATTTTATCTATGGATCGAATAAGCCCGTTCAGATTCTCGCAGTTATTGATTACAATCGGCGGTGGCTTGTGATTGGATGGGTGTTTATTAGTAGCATTGTCGATACTGTTGTTGTTGGATTGACTTCTGTTGCGTTCGACGTTGTTGTTGTTACCGGAGCTGCCGTGGCTTAAGCCTGTGCTGGTACTGGCCTGATCATGGTTATTAACCAACTGGCTGACTGTTTGGTAAGATTGTAAATATTCTTCGGTTGTGTCCATGTCCGAAAGCTCAGCAAATCGGTTGGCGGATTCAGTGGTTTTGGGACTAGTGGAATTTCTCTGCACCTTATTAGCAGAATTGGGAGACCTGGATTCTGGACGGCGTTTGTTGTTCCTTGGGGTCCACCAGTCTTCATCGTCGCCGGCTTTGGCTTCTAGCTCGGGTTCAATGTCATGAGATGGTAAAGGCTGGGCGTTGATGGAACTGGCTTTATAAATGCTGCTAAATTTTTGTAATAAGGAATTTAGAGCATTAGTCATAGTCTGTTGCGCTTTAACCACATTTGATTGGATGTCGATTTCGGATTCGGAGTCCGACATTGTAGGCATATTGGAAGCTGTGCACTGCTTTGTACTGCTTTACCGACTTCCAGTAGACAAACCCACTTAGAGTAGGTTCCACGAAAGCAATCGTAGCCTAGTGGGCAAGGTGAGCACCTTGCAGCCGGGAGGCACCGGGTTCAATACGGGGAACGGATGCCTGTATTTTTTTTAAATTTTATTTTATTAAGTTTATGATTTAATTTGAATTCGAAATAGCGGTGATTTGCCCGATCAACAAATTGCAACTGTTGCCTTTTGATCTCTGTTTCACTTGTTTTCGCGATTAACAAGAGCTAACGGAGAGTCTGAGCACTGTCACTGCAGCTTTAGCTGCCGGATTTACAAAAACAAATTGATTTGCCACGAAGGTGGACTTGTCCATAGAATCTTCACAAAGAATTTCGCAGCAATGCAAAAACGCGTCTGCACTCCACGAAAGCATGATCGAGGACCTGCCAAAATGTGGAACTGTTTCAATGCGCGCTTATACTTTAGTCGAAAAACAGGATACCTGGCCCACTTCTGGAACGGCGGAACGAGGTATCGGCAAGAAACAAATGCTTTATCTGGCACTTGGTCGTGGATCGGAACAATAGGAATTATAGCTCGGACCAACCATCAATTACTTTGTGGAATTGAACCCAATAATAATAATACTGTGTAAGATCTGTGTGAAAGGAGTTTAAATGTGCCATGGAAAGACAAAAGTATTTATTTTGGTATTTTGATGTATGGTATAATTTGCTTTTTTCAATAATTTGACGGGAAAAATACCTAATTACAAAAAATACCGAATAATTTGATGAATGGTGGATGGTATTTAATTATTGTTAAAGTCCGGTCAAGTGTATGCTGGAATACACGGGAATTTGGAAATTGATGCGGTTGTTGTACGAAATAGCAACACACTATTTATACACGTTACTTGTAAAGAAAAAGGGTATACTAGATTCGTCGGAAAGTAAGTAACAGGCAGAAGGAAGCGTTTCCGACCCCATAAAGTATATATATTCTTGATCAGGATCACTAGCCGAGTCGATCTAGTCATGTCCTTCTGCCCATCTGTCCGTATGAGCGCTGAGATCTCGGAAACTATAAAAGCTACAATACTGGAATTAGGCATGCAGATTCCTGAGATTCCTGAGCAGCGCAAGTTTATTTCAGCAGAGTGCCACGCCCACTCTAACGCCCACAAACCGCCCAAAACTGTGGCTCCTAAAGTTTTGATGCCAGAATGAAAATTTTAACTGAAATGTATTGTTCTCATCAATACCTATCGATTGACCCAATTGCTTAAATCTGTCTACCACCGGTAGGTAACGCATTTCAATCTTGCTTTGCTGCTTGCATATCTCCATTTGCCTTTGGTCCCTTTAGCTGAGTATCGGTATCTGATAGTCGAGGTACTCGACTATAGCGTTCTTCCTTGTTTTGATAATATTTAATAGGTTGTCCGACTGAAAACTTTTATTTGTGGGAATTGAATGCTGGGAGTGTAGAAAATATGTAAGTACGAATGCACAAGTATGTATTTTTTTGTATGTACGTATTTTGTGTTCAATATGGCCGATTTTATATATTTAATAATTATTGCCGGCGGGTATGTGTTGTGATGGATGTTTTCGATTTCGTGTGAACTGAATGCAACAGCGGATATGTATGTATGTATGTATCAAAATATATTAAGAAATTTTTGGGGGCCCTAATGGGCAGAACACCGAAAATCATTTAATTCTGACTTTATGCTTGGCATACACTTGTACAATATTTTTGATGATTGGGGTTTTTTCTTCAATTTTATAAATGTATGTATGTGCGTGTATGGATGTAACAATTTTGTAACAATGTATGTATGTACGGCCAAATGCAATGAAATTTGTCGTACATCAGCCCAAAAGAGAGTCTGAAACTAGGCAATGTAGTAGGAAAGGGAAAACGGCGAAGTAATTTATTAATTGCCGTCGTCGGATTTAATCGGAATTGGATTTTTGACAAATCGTACAAAAAATCAAACGAATTGTATTTTTGAGTGGCTAACTGCTACCGGCAATTGGTCAAAGATCCGTAGGACCAAAATGTCGAGGGCTGCGGGGGTGATCCGCGGCGTCGTTGGTGAAGTGCGGCGTCGGCGACTTGCTGGGGCAGCGGCACGCAAAAAGTATATTCAGAAAAAGACTTGGAATGATGTGGGTCTTCGAATCTACATAAAAGCCAGACTCTCACACGCAAGGAAAAATGGTCAAATCAATACTATGACTGATATTTTCGAAAGAGCGATAGATTCCTCGGATCCAATTCGATCAAGTGTCTAAAGGAAAGAGAAAAAAGAAACAGAAAAATCCTCTTCCCAAAGAAATATAAAGTCTTCTGTAGTGTCCGTCTGCCGAAAACAAAAACACGGTTGAAAAAGGGTTGGACGTGCAATCTGATTCTGATTCGGATGAAGACCTAAACGACGGATGCTCTATAGTACTAGACGAAGAAGAAGATGATGCTTTAAACAAAAAACAATATATTAATTAATGTATATTTCATACATGTATGTAAGAAATTAAAGTCCTACCCAAAATAATCTTAGCTTACTTGTCTGAATTCAGAGTCATTCTCGTATGGGAGGCAAGAGGGGGCGTGGTAGCACAAACTTAAGAATTTGTTAAATTAAGAACACAGTGAAGATATAAACAATGATTGCGAAGTCGGTTTTACAGATATCTATTTGAATATTTATATTAAAAATACTGTAGTATGCATGTATCATTGTAGCGAGTACCCACTGTACCGACACCAACATTGTGTTACAGTGTACTTAACCAAATACAAAAGTGCCGGCCGCTAAACTCTTGGTGCTACCAGCACAAATACAATTGTGAGCATATACTTCGATATATACATGACGGCCGCTGCCAATGTTTGCAGGCAGCGCAGCCGCGAATAGCTAGATGTAAGTCACTCGAATATTGAAAGCAGAAGAATAAAGATCAAGCTTGGCCGTTGGCCACTATAAGCAAAATTAATTTTACTTTTTTAATAAAGAAGATAATTAATACATGGCGACCGTGACAGTTATGTCGCAGCCGGAGACAAAAAAAAGTTGAAAACAAGGAAGAACGCTATAGTCGAGTACCTCGACTATCAGATACCCGTTACTCAGCTAAAGGGACCAAAGGAAAATGGAGATATGGAAGCAGCAGAGCGAGATTGAAATGCGCCACCTACCGGCGGTAGACAGACTTAAGCGTTGTGGGCGTTAGAGTAGGCGTGGCACTCTACTGAAACAAACTTGCGCTGCGTAAGAAGCTCAATCTCAATAGCCTAGCTCTTATAGTTTCCGAGATCTTAGCGTTCATCCGGACGGACAGACAGACGGACAGACGGACATGGCTAGATCGACTCGGCTAGTGATCCTGATCAAGAATATATATACTTTATGGGGTCGGAAAAGCTTCATTCTGCCTGTTACATACTTTCCGACGAATCTATTATACCCTTTTACTCTACGAGTAACGGGTATAATAAGTGCAACAAAAACTGATGGAAATGATTATTATACAGATTGTGTACAACCAACAAAAATAAGTGCAACAAAAACTGAAGAGAAAGATTATGATAAAACCAACAAAAATAAGTGCAACAAAAACTGAAGAAAATACTGATACAGATTGTGTGCAACCAAAAAAATGCTAGAAAAATGAAAATGCTGAGAAAAAGCTATTAATAAGATAATCTACGTTACTGCCTGTGCGAGGACCAGCACCGGCGCCGCCTAAACCCATAGGCCAAGGACGACTAAAGAGGACAAAAAAGTGTGGGAGGCATGGCAATTCCTGCCGAATCCATAAATTTAATGTAGTTCATTTATTTTATCAAATGTAATATCATTTTTCGTCACAATTTTTGATGTCAGAAATTGTTGTTAAAGGCGCGATCGCCACTACTTTTTACATCGTTAAGAGGTGTTTTTGTTTGATATCAGAAGTTTTTTTTTGCACAAGAGTTTAAGTACCCCAATACCATGACTAGGAGTCGTCCCCATATGGCTTGGCTATTGAAAAACCAAACACACAGACTGTTAAGTTAAATTTTAAATAAATATATAATTCTAAAAAATGTATAAAGACTATAATAAACTTTCACGTTCCACTTCGGTTTAACTTTATTCTAATAGGGTATGGGTTGTTTACATTCACATTCTAATAAGAATGAATTAAACTTTTTAATAACACGTTTTATCGCTTCAATTACCTATTTTAATAGCACAAGCTTGGAATCTCAAGGGCTGTATAGTTTCAAAATCCAAGAGATATCTATCGTTTCTTACATTTCCCGCCGAACTAGAAGTGGTGGAACAAACAGATCAAGTTTCCTATTTCGATTAGCTTCATGCAAGTAAAGGACCCTTAAACCATAACAGATTTTCCGTTTGTAAAAATCTAATAAGAATATCTTTAGTCAAATTGGCTTTTTTCTTGTTTATTCCAATAAGTATGAAATATTTCGTATACGGAGCTGAAACGAGTTGCACTTTTGATCGCTTAATATCTTCCAAACGGTAATTTTTAGGGCAAAAAGTGTTACAAATCAAAAGTTGAGGAATGTCAAGGGCTATATGATTTAAAATTTAAAAAGAAATCGTTCGACCCAATTTTGAGAAAACAGTCAAAAAGTGGTTTGAAGAAATAACTTTTTGTCATAAATCTAAATCTATTAAATTTAGACAATTCTACTATATGAAAAGTATTTAGAAAATTAAATTATCTTTTCAGAGATATATAGCTCGTTTCTGTAGCATTAGTTTTTTAGATACTATAAGCATTTTAAATCTTTTTTTTATTTTCCGCTAAACTAGCGGGTTTTTCTAAAAGTCGTAGAACAAACGTTTTCTATTTCAAGCTACTTTATACACCCATAGGGTTTCCAAAACCCTAAATCTAAGATGGGATTCATACAAACCCACAAACAAAGGGAAGAAGAAGAAAATCTGGTTTTTTGAATTACTTTTGAACGCGACATCGACAAATGAGGTGTCATTCGACGCGTATTCTCAGTAAGAATAAAACTAGCTAAACAGCCTATCCCCACCGTATTCAGCAGCTCCAATTTTCTACATTTTTACATTTACACTTTCACCGCTTTTTTCCCAAAGAAATCTATATTTCGAAAGTCTTGGTATGCAATCTTCATAGTTTTTGCGATACCTTTCGATTTGTGTATCACTAGTTACGATCGGACCATAATGGCAGATTTTCAATTCTGCGGCTATGTATAAGGGTGGTCAAAAGTATTTTCTCAAAAAAAAAGTTTAATATACTCATAATTTGAACTTACATCTTATTAACTTTGGCATCAATGGAAAGGTAATTTAAATGCCGTTTGAATGATACAATACATTTTTTAACCCATTCAGTACTTATTGAAAAGGACGAATTTGTGTGAAAATGTCCTTTTTGAACTTTTTTCCTCGACTTGAAAACTTAAATTTTTTGATGCAAAAAGTTTCTTCAAACAAAAATAACAGTAACTGCAAAAATAATTTTTCAAAAATCATTTTGCTTATATTTTTTATGATTTTTTGAAAATGCTTAGAAACATGCATTTTAGCCATATTTTTCTCTTTTTCATACAAATTTTTTCCGACATTGTCACCTTTAAAAAATCATAAAAAATATAAGCAAAATGATTTTTGAAAAATTCTTTTTGCAGTTACTATTATTTTTGTTTGAAGAAACTTTTTGCATCAAAAAATTTAAGTTTTCAAGTCGAGGAAAAAAGTTCAAAAAGGACATTTTCACACAAATTCGTCCTTTTCAATAAGTACTGAATGGGTTAAAAAAAGTTCAAAAAGGACATTTTTACACAAATTCGTCCTTTTCAATAAGTATTGAATGGGTTAAGAAATGTATTGTATCATTCAAACGGCATTTAAATTACCTTTCCTTTGATGCCAAAGTTAACAAGATGTAAGTTCAAATTATGAGTATATTTAACTTTTTTTTTGTGAAAATACTTTTGACCACCCTTGTATAGTAGTTGTCTTCGCACGCTCTCTTGCGCGCTTCGCCACTACGTGTACCACAGTGATATTTAAGTTAAATTTTTAACTTTAGCGCTACGAAGATAAATTAATAATAATAATAATTTTATAATAATAACAATTAAAAACGCAAAAGGTTTAATTATTGTACAGCTTCGACCTGCAGGCAGACATCGACACACCGCGGAGGCTGCTGCAAAAGAAGCCATATGCCCGTCATAATGTAATTTATATTTAATATTTCAATATGAAAAATGTGCGTGCCTTCGTATTACTTTGAAATTTAAGTGTTGAGAATTATCGTGATAGTCTGAGAATCATCGATGGCGGTCACTAGAGCCCAACAATCGATATTATCGATAGTACCATCAATTTTTTTGCAGCTCTATTCAGATCAAACTGGAACTCATTGGATTGCATTTAATTTTGATTGTCGTAGGTGAGCAGAATTTTTCGATTCATATGGATCATACCACAGAAATGAGAATTTGTAAAATTTTAAAAATATAACGGTAATAAATGTTTTTTTAATAAGCATCTATTGCAGGAATGTTTTTCCAATAACTACGGACATTATTGTATGATGTACAGTCCTTATAAAAGTAAAAAGAAACAAGGAAGAACGCGATAGTCGAGTACCTCGACTATCAGACACCCGTTACTTAGCTAGAGGGACCGAAGGGAGACTGATATATTAAAGAAGCAAAGCGAGATCTTAATGCGCCACCTACCCGCGTTCTCAATATATGGTTATGTGGGCGGCAGACAGATTTAAGCGTTAAGGACTTTAGAGAGGGCGTGGCAAACCTTTTTGGGGTCAATAGATAGCTATTGTCGAGACTAATACAATTCAGTTAAAATTTTTTTCTAGCATGAAAATTGGCGCCACAGGTGTCATATTCGCGTGAAAAACTTGCGCTGCGTTTACGACTACGGAATCTAAATCTTTAACTCGACGAGTAACGGGTATATACACTTAACAGTTTCTTAAAAAATGTCAAGAAAAACTACTTTTCATTTAACGATAAATAAATATTAAAAATGCTTGGGAACCATTTAAAAAAACAAGAAAGGAAGTTAACTTCGACAATCCGAAGCTTATAAACCCTTGCAGTTATAACTTTTAAATTTAATTTGGAATTCTTAAAAATACAACAAATTATATTCCCAATAGTATAAGATAATATGTCAAAAAACACAGAAGCTTTAATTTGTTCCATATTATTTTCCCACCAATTTTCCGATCGTTCCTATGGCAGCTATATGATATAGACGCCGAATTAAATATTTTGTCTCTTTAAAGTTTCCGCTGCGTCGGAATTCCCTTTTGACTTAATTTAGCCATCCCGTATCGCGGACATGGGAGCCCGTTGGATCTCATACCTCCGCAAAATGGAACTGGAGGCCATCCTTGCGGAATTCACACTGGACACAACGGGAAACGTCGAAGAGATAAGAAGTCGGGTTGCTATTTTCAACGGCCGCCAGGACCACGCGCCCGAAGTTATTAAGCGACTTCTGAAAGTTGAGGCTGAGATCCTTGCCGCGCTGGAAATAAGAGAAAGCGACACCTTTACTAGGAAACACGGCCTTGAAACGCTGGAAAAGCGGACCGAACTGGCCGTCAACTACGAGGTTACACCCGAGAGAGATTCCATAAGTCATGCGAGGATGCTGACGGAGGCTCACAGAACACGGGCCACTCCGCGAAGAGGAGGACCGGTAATAGCCGCCTTTATCCCAGAGACTAGTGCTAGGAGTTCGATGGAGAATCATCAAACAGTTCAGAATTTTCGACAGACTTGTAGACACTATGCCGAAAAAGCGCATTTCTGGCGTGACTGTCGGAATCCGAGACTCATTTTCTATTGGGTCTGCGGTCGTCTGGGGATCCGCACCACGGACTGTTGTCGCCAAGCTAAGCCGGGAGACTAGAAAAATCTTCGCTCCTCCGGGGAGCGGACGGAGACTACCATAAGGAACCTTCGGAACCAACCAGAAATCGTCAAGTCAGGGATGGCCGGATCATAGCACAGATGAGAACCGAGGGGAAAATTTTCGACACTACGATCGATACGGGCGCCAGTAGGATTTTCTTGAGTGAGCACGTCGTTCAACTTGCCGAAGTCTCGAAGAAAGAGATTAATAAGTCACTTTTTGCGAAGGTCCAACTAGACCAACGGCAGGTCAGATTCCAGCTGTTAGTGTTACCCTCCATCATCGATGACGTTCTCCTAGGAATGGATTTTCTATGCGGCGTATCCGCCACCCAACAATGCGGTCGCGCATCCCTACAGTTGAGTCCTCTCCTCAGATCCACCACTAAGAAAGAACCCGTTTCAACACCTATTACCCCAGCTGGAGCTATTCCAAAGTCTAGTCCTGTCACAAAAGCACAGGAAATCGAGTAAGGCACCAGCAATCCAGTGAGTTGGGACTCAAGCCAAAGCGATTTCAACCAGCATCCTTAGACCTAGTGATTCTACCGCTGTAAAAAATTACCCTTTTCGCCAGAGCCAAACAACAGAAAACCCACAGAGAAACAGAGCAACAGAGCATCCCATCGAACTACGAAGTATCCCACGTGAACCACTAAAAGAAGGCACCCCAGCTAGACCAGAATCCCTAATCGACGCCGTGTTAGACCTAGCCACCATAAAAGAAACCGAGGCGACGCCCGCCAACAAAACCCTCGAACCAAGGGTGAGCCAATTCATTAATTTCATTCATTTATTTATTTATATCCTAGCGCTACAAGTAAAAACTTATATTTATTGAGTTGAGTAAAAAATGCTTAAATAAAATAAACAATTAAAATTTACTACTTAATAACAAACAAAGTAGTGCTTACAATTTGAGTATAAGTAAAAGTTCCTTAATGGGGAATTGGCCAAGTTGGAAGGACTGGCGGTGTATAACATATCGCCGAGCATTCCATCACGATGCGCGACGACAAACCCATCAAACAACGGTATTTCCCAAAGAATCCGGCGATGAATCGGATTATCGATGAGCAGATTGACGAGCTTTTACAAAACGATTGTATAAAACCCTCACGTAGTCCCCATAGTGCTTATATTGTACTTGTGGGCAAGAAATCAGGCAAGATGACATTTTGTGTCGATTTTCGGCAACTGAATGCCCTTTCGATACCAGACGCATATCCGCTGCGCAAAATCCTGGAGCGGTTACGGCATGTAAAGTATATCTCGACACTCAATTTAAGAAGTGGGTATTGGCGAATTCCCATGGCTAAGAATAGTGGCGAGTGCACGACATTTACAGTGCTGGGGAGAGGGCTGTACCACTGGAAGGTGATGCCTTTCGGTCTTCATTCAGCGCCCGCAACCATCCAGAGAGCTCTGGACAGAGTAATCGGACCAGATATGGAACCGCATGCGTTGCATATCTAGATGATATTATAATCATCGAAGCCACCCTCAAAGATCATGTCAGGCACCTACGTGAAGTATTTCAACGACTTCGGACAGGAAATCTTCGCCTCAATCCAACAAAATGTAGTTTCTTTAAGCGCAGCCTTGTGTACCTGGGCCATGTCATAAGCGAAGAGGGATTTCACAATTACCCAGAGAAAATATCGGCAGTTCGCCAACTTAGTTCGCCGACCACTTGCATGGAACTGCGTCCCTGTCTCGGCATTGCTACTTGGTACCGGCGTTTCGTCCGCAACTTTGCAAGTATTGTTCAACCAATGTCGTTGCTTCTCAAGAAAGGCAGCCAGTGGGAATGGAAACAGGAGCAACGAGACGCATTTGATGAACTTAAAAAAAGGGTCACGGAAGTACCTGTCCTTGCATGCACCGGTTTCAGTAAGAAATTTGTGCTACAGACTGATGCAAGCGAAATAGGTCTGGAAGCAGTGTTGACACAAACTATACAAGGCGAGGAGCGGGTCATCGCTGAGCAAAATTACTCAGCTACTGAAAAGAGTGTCTGGCAATTATCTGGGCTATCAAAAACTACGATGCTACTTAGAAAGGTACCGATTTGAGGTAATAACTGACCACATCGCGCTGAAGTGGCTTAACTCAATTGATAACACCACTGGCCGGATTGCGCGATGGGCGCTAGAGCTTCAGCAACAACAGTTCAATGTACAATATCGACGGGGAAGTCAAATCGTCGTAGCCGACGCACTTTCGCGGCAGCCATTAGAAGTACTACATATGATTACGGAGAACCCACCCAATTTAACTGGCTTCAGCGAATGATAAAACTAGTCCAGAATAAGCCCGAGGATTTTCCCGAGTACGTGTACGAGAACCAACAGTTATATCGGCATATCGGATCCCGCCCAGATGAGGAGGAGTCGGTGCCATGGAAGTTGTGTGTGGCAAAGAAACAGGAGTGTCATGACCAACCCTCAGCGGGACACCTCGGAGTTCGAAAAACCCTCACCCGGATCACTCAAAGTTACTATTGGCCAGGACTCTTCCGCGATGTACCCAGATATGTCCGTAAATTCGACGCCGGTCAACGATTCAATGTTAGCCAGAATAAACCAGCCGGTAAGATGTTTACAAGACAAGTCAGCGAACCCTGTGACGCCTTCTCGAAATGGTTAGAGTTATTTGCCCGAGCTGAATCTAGCCATAAACAGCAGCGTTTCAGACTCCACCGGGCTTAGTCCGGCCTTCATCGCACAAGGCAGAGAGCCACAACTCCCAGGTGCCCTGTATGACGAAGTCACTCCAGGTCCAGCCAATGTGTGTTGAAGGTGGTGCAGGAAAGCACACAGCGGGCTTCGCAGGACCAGATAAAGCTCTACGATCTTCGCCGACGCGCTTGAACACTGTAGCTGGGATCTCTAGTATTCCTCCGACAACATCATTTGTCCAAGCCTTCGGATAACTGTGCGACCAAATTGGCACCCAAGTACGATGGACCATACAAGGTCATCAAGTCCATCTCCCCACCATTGTTCGACTACAACAAGTGCAAGAAAAACAGCGAGGGACAGCCATTCTGTCAGACCTCAAGGAGGTTGCCAACGACACTGAGAATCTACCCAGTCAGCATGAAAGCATGCCCACCCGGAGAGCCTGAGACAAGAAAAAGAAGAAGCTACACGCATATAACATTTTAAAAAAACGAGGAGCCCAGACTGAGTCGGTGGGGGTTACTTGCGGGCAGGTGCGGCTACCCAACGTTCCCACCCCCCGATAGGGGAACTCATATTACCATTCTAAGTTACGTATAACTAATATGTTAACCACTAATCCGACATCATGTACCCAACCGTATACCTCTCTAGGTAGTATCCTCAGTACAGCAGAAATTAACTAAGTTTCTTTCACAGATATGTCATCAGGGGACCCCACACATTGGTGGCACCTAGTGTGATGTGTGGAGGAGGCCATCGGACCATGTCCCAGCCCGGAGCACGACGACGAGCCCCAGCTCAGCTGCTGGTCCCGACGCCGACACCTCCGGGGCAGAGGGTGGTAACGATGGGCACCCGGAGGGTCACGGCTCGAACCAGCAACAGAAGGCAGAAGAGTCTCCACATCTGTGCAGGATCCAGACCTCCGGGCTCGGGGACACAACGGTCGATTTCGACCCCAAGGGCGTCCTGCTCGACTTTTCGTGGGGCAAAGACGACCAGAGTGGAGAGACCACGCCACCTCGTGCACCGACGCCCATCCCTCTAGCAGAGCAAAGCATTTCAACCGAGTTTGGCCGATCATTGGCGCGAGTTTGAGGTCCCCATCTTAGCAAAGGGACTTTTTGCTCTCACACCCGAGTCCCAGCCAGACTCCCTACCGCAAGTAGCGGATGCCCGAGGTCTTGCCCGACCTCGGAGCCCTTCACCTCAGCTGGACAGGGCCGTGGGGGTGATCAGCAGCCCCGGGACCACATTTTCAGGAGACTCTGGCCTGAACACCCCCGTTGTCGGAAGCGAGGACCCAGGTAACAGAGACCCGCGTAGCGGAGATAGCGCCAACCCGACGGAGCAAATAGCCAAGGAACAGCCGCGTCCTTCAATCTACCTTCCGACAAAAGCAGTCGCGACCACCAGGCAAAGGCTACCCGAGCCTGGCTAGAAGTCCTAACTCAGTCGGAAGCAGCCTTCGCGGACCACGATGCACCCGAGGAACTGGTCACACCTGCGAGTTGGCCCACCCAAATGGAAGTAGACGACTAGGAGAAGGCGATCGCACTCCAGGCCACCACGACGACCCAACCATCACTGAACCTACCTGAAGACCGAGGCGTGTTCCCACCACGACAGGAGGCAGGCATCGACCTACATGGTACTCCCGAGGAGCCGGTCGCTTCTACAAGCCAGGCCGCACGAACGAGGCTGAACGAATCAGCGACTAGAAACGGTACACCCCGAACCCTGCTGGAACAACTAGCCGGCAAGAAAACGACGGCAGGCGGGCGACCGGAAATTCCTATTCTTGGGCGGAACAGTTGAGATTCGCGTCCACATCAACAAGCGGGGCGTGATCGCCCTCTCTAAACGTTCCCCGAAGTAGGAGGGGAATGTGAGGAACCTGGGTCCCTCACAAATATATAGTTCTTAAGTTTCATGCATAAATATGTAAAAGCCATCATATGAATTCCAACTATCGACGCCTAATTTAGTTTAGAATAAATAACGCTCACCACACACACACATGCAAACGAGACGAAACCCACCCTTAAAATTGGCACCAACAGCAAACGAGCCCAAAAGTACGCGGAGGAGAAGAAGACACGCGCAGAGGCCAGCGGCATCAGAAGACCGAGTTCCTATCACAGGACCAGCGGCGGGGACAAAAGAATTGGCGGGACGAGATTTGTGACGCGTGGAAGAGTTAGCAGGTGAGTGCGTAGCTCTTAAGTTTGCCCAAGAGTCGGGAAGACCAGCGAACACCGAGGAGCAAGACTTCGCAACCCTTCTGGTGGCGATTATGTACACGTGTTTGTAAATCTTTTTCCCGATCTCGACACGGTGCCAGGTTAGAGTTAGGTTAGATCGCCACCCATATTAACGATGAAGCTAAATAATTAAAGAAAAAAACACTAGCGTTATTTGTTAAATAGTGAACTGGAAGCCTGTATATATTTTACAGGTCGGAAATATTTCGAAAATATAAAGGGGAGGCCAAGCCAAGAATCCCGCCAGTGAGCGTGCTAACGCCCGCGAACGATTTTACCTAAATCACGCAAAGTATGTACCTCCTACCATTAACCTAGAAAAGCATGAGTACTACATGGGTACCTAAGAGCGCCATATTTTCCTCCTCCCTATAGAAGCCAGCTCGTCCTCCAGCTTCGCTTAAGCTGCCAAGTAGCTGGTGGTGGTGGTGTACGGAGTCCTAATGAAGAGGTCGTCGGAGATCATATTACTGGTGGTTCTGCTAACAAAAACTTCTATTAGTACAACGCAACTAAATTCTTTTGGCCAGGACACTGCGAGGCAGGATGTCCATGTAGGGAGCAAAGTCCCACTCGGCATGTTCCTTCCCACTGGGATTCTCTAGTGGATCTCTTCCAGCACTTCAACTATTCTACGGATTTTCCCCTGTTGTGGTTTTGCTTCCTGTCAGTGAAATCCCACAATAATGGGCCACAGCTTGAATTAGGCGTCCTATTTCATCTGCACTGACCTCCTGCAGTCGATTTTGTGGTTTTCCATCCATTTTTAATTTTTAGTTTCCACATCGCCTTCGCACGAAGACCGCTAAAGCTTAAGTTCCTTATTATTTGGGCAGCGGCTAAAGGCGTTCATCGAAATTCACTCGCGAAATCTGGTATTTTTCTCTGGTATTTCCTTAGCTTATCTGAGTACCGCGCTGAAAAACAGACCCGGCGAAAAGCTTTAGCCGCGTTTTTTCCTCTCGCTCACTCCTATGGTAAGCTCGCGGTTTTCGTCGATGTGAGTTCTAGGTTTTACGTTTGATATGAAAAACATATCAAAATAATACAAATTTCTATTAATATGATGCAAAATCATATCAATTAGAAATCATGATATGAATCCGTATCATATTGATATGAATTCGAATCATTTTGTTATCCAAAAAATGATAAATGAAAAATGAGGAGACAATATCAAACGGGTATTGTTCCGTTTTTTCTCTGTGTAGCAACTGACAACGAACACCATTCGTCAGCCCGCTGTACATTTTCTGTAAAGTGACCCTGGGTAGACTGATTCGACCCCAGCCTTAGAATTTCCATACAAATTTAAAACAAACATAAATCAAGAAAAAATAAATATAAATTTAATTTAAATATGTATGTATCTTATTTTATAAAAAGGATACAAAAAAAATTTTTTTTAAACTAAATTAATAATTATTTTTTAAATGTCTTACATAAATTCGTCCATTACTACATATGGGCATTTCCGTATTGTCGCTCGGGACGTTTGCATACTTTTAAAGTTGAAAAAATGGGAAATAAAACGATTTTAATTTTGATAATTGGCTTCACTTTTCACTCTTCCCAAGCTCTACTTTGTGCAATAATCTTGATTTTTTCCGACTTTTAGTTTTTAAGATATCTTTAAAAAACTGTCGTTTTCGCTCGGGACAAAAATAGAAGTGGGTTTTGCGTGAGTTCATTCAACCCCGGATTTTAGCCAAGTTTGATGGAATATTTTCATGCTATTTTTTTAAATTGTGGCTCAATAATGAAGCTGTAATTTAGTTTTGATTTTGCTCAAAAATGTTAAGCCATTTTTTTTTAATGTAGTTTCTAAGATATTTGCTCGGGACATGTCGCTCGGGACATTTTTTCCGATTACAATCTCTATGTTGTTTCTGGTGTTATATTTGACAAATATCATAAAAAAGCGTACTAAGTATTTTAATTTTATAAGCAGATGTTTTTTTATAAACAAACTATTTATTTCAACAAAATTGTTATTTAAAAAAATATATACATGTGTATGGAAGTCATTGTAATAATATAATTAAATTTTTTAATTCTTTCACTTTTTTTCTAAGTTCTCTTTTTCTTGTTCGTTCATATTTCTTTCTTTTTTCGATTATTTGATCATCTCTTTCAGCCATTTTTTTTTTCTCTTGCCTAGCATTCCGATTTCTTTCATTATTATACCCGTTACTCGTAGAGTAAAAGGGTATACTAGATTCGTCGGAAAGTATGTAACAGGCAGAAGGAAGCGTTTCCGACCCCATAAAGTATATATATTCTTGATCAGGATCACTAGCCGAGTCGATCTAGCCATGTCCGTCTGTCCGTCTGTCCGGATGAACGCTGAGATCTTGGAAACTATGAGAGCTAGGCTATTGAGATTTGGCGAGCAGATTCCTGAGCTTCTTACGCAGCGCAAGTTTGTTTCAGTAGAGTGCCACGCCCACTCTAACGCCCACAAACCGCCCAAAACTGTGGCTTCTACAGTTTTGATGCTAGAGTAAAAATTTAAACTGAAATGAATTGTTCTCATCAATACCTATCGATTGACCCAAAAAAAAGTTTGCCACGCCCACTTTAACGCCCACAAACCGCCTACAAACTTCAAAAAATCGTAAATATGAACGCGGATATCTCGGAAACTATCAAAGATAGAGTATTGGGATTTCAGATTTAGATTCCGTAGCCTTGTACGCAGCGCAAGTTTGTTATGCGAATATGCCACGCCCACTCTAACGCCCACAAACCGCCCAAGCCTGTGGCGCCCACAATTTTTATGCTAGATTAAAAATTTTAACTGAAATGTATGGGTCTCGTCAATGCCTATCGATTGATCAAAAAAAAAATTTGCCACGCCTACCCTAACGCCCACAATGCTTAAATCTGTCTTCCGCCGGTAGGTGGCGCATTTAAATCTCGCTTTGCTGCTTGCATATCTCCATTTCCCTTTGGTCCCTTTAGCTGAGTAACGGGTATCTGATAGTCGAGGTACTCGACTATAGCGTTCTTCCTTGTTTTTAAGTTTAAATGATTTAAATTTGACTTGATCCTCTTTTAATTTGTCTCTCCAACGTTTGCAGACATTCCTATTCGTTTCGCCATCCATCTATATTTATATAAAACAAAAAGCAAAAGAATAAAACTCATAAAAAAAATTTTTTTTATTTTGCGAAAACTTACGTTGTTGCTCGGGACCAACTTTGTTGATTTTTAACATTTACAGTTCTTGTTATTTTTAAACAGTGTCTTCCAGGTTTTGTTTGTCGGTATAACACCTGTTTAAGTTTAAGTTTTGATGTTCTTGCAGTGAGAGATTTTGACGTACTGATAAGAAGTTACGTTTTCCGATGTCGCTCGGGACATTGGAGAATACGGTAATGGGATTACAAAAATTACAGCTATTCCGCATAGCAAAATTCTCAGTACATTTTTTTCCCTTTCATTACGTTCCAACAAAGAGTTGAGAGAGGTAAAGTCATATTATTTTCTCGCTCTTTATGATCTAGCATCAAAACCAAATGACCTATTGAAATGTCCAAAAACCCAAAAATGCATTGCGCGACTTTGCAATTATACAACTCGGATCATGGTAAACAAATCGGTGTGTTTCTTATAAATTAACTAGATATGATTATTTCTCTTTCAAATTATATTTATGTTAGATTTTTCCGATCACTTTCAATTTTTCGGTCGTGGTAGACTTTTTGGTTGAAGTGCCCATATACTGATTTTCTATAGTGTTGACGGTCTATACGACATATATTTATATGACACGTGTGAAATCATGCTTAGAAACAAAGTCGTTTACCACTCGCAATGGTCTAGCGCTGGTAGAAAAAAGAGAGTAGATCTGAAAGAGCGCTATCTGTGGGGTGGTTGCCGAACTTACTTTGGGGCTAAGAGAAAGCAAACAGGTCAACAGGGCGAAATGTCATTTGGTTTTTGCTGAGAGGTTTTTTTCGGCTGTTAAGGCGCTTGGCGCCAATGGCGATCGGCATCAGCGTTATTTTCCATTTTAACCTTCCACCGAACAAGTCTTGAAAACATTATACAAAGTTGGAAATATGTTTTGGTGTAAAGACTTTGGTGTAGCAAAGATATAGGCAGAGTTATCCAGGAAATTCAAGGAATGGCAACCGAGATACCTTGAGCGTCCCAGCTTTTGTTATTTCCGGCCGAGTCCGAAGGTAAGTGTGAGTTTGAAGGACAGGTAAGCGAACAGGTAACGAGCAGAAACCCTCATTCGAGTGACTTTTTTTTGAGAAGGCGGCGAAGAGGTATGCTGGTGTCTGGCATCAGCTTCTGTTAGTAAAAATCCGCAAAAATCCCGTCTAAAATGTGCCAATAAAAATAAATAGAAAATGCTAGAAAGGGAGTGAAAAGAGACCCAGGGACAAAGTGGCAACCGCAAAAAAAATATTTTACGTCACAAGGTAGGGAGAAAGTTACAAAAAATAGTAAGAGGGGTAAAGAAAAAGCCAAAATGTTATTAGTTTTTTTTGTAATCATTTTTGTTAAATGTTTTTTTCATGTATTTTGTAATTGGTCCAAAGAAGTTCCAAGTAACAAGAAAATTTTACCTGCCAACCTACTCCATTTTAAAAGGAAAATGAAAAGGGAAAAGAGGAAAATGCAAAAGTGAAAAGCCCCTATAACCCCAAAACCAAAACAAGGAAGAACGCTATTGTCGAGTACCTCGACTATCAGATACCCGTTACTTAGCTAAAGAGACCAAAGGGAAATGGAGATATGCAAGCGTGATTGAAATGCGCCACCTACCGGCGGTAGACAGATTTACGCGTAATGGGCGTTAAAGTGGATCAATCGATAGGTATTGACGAGACCAATACATTTTAGTTAAAATTTGATATCTAGCATGAAAATTGTGGGCACCACAGGTTTAGGCGATTTGTGGGCGTTAGAGTGGGCGTGGCATATTCACGTTACAAATTTGCGCTGCGTACAAGGCTACGGAATCTAAAAGAGGGTGTAATTCTACAAATTAAGGAGACAGTTTCACTAGTTCAAGTTAAACAACGAAACCAAAATAAATATCAACCCCAAAATCAACAAGAGGTAACGCTATATAGAAACACCTCCTAATGAGGTAAAAAAGTAGTGACGATCGACCCTTTAACATATAAAAATTCTGATATCAACTTTTGTGACAAAAATTTATTATACCACATATATGTATACACTTTGTAATTTTTTCTCATTCGGCACTGCGTAATTCCGTATGACAATGTATGACTATCGCTTAATACAATTCAAGGTGCGTGCAGCGTTATATACAATATAAAGTATACTACATATATACACTTAGTAATTTTTTCTCATTCGGCACTCGCAATTCAGTATGCCTATGTAGGCAGTTAGCTGTGCGATTTTGATGAGACGTGCCGAATGGGATGTTCAGTAGATCGTTTAATACAATTCAAGGCGCGTGCAGCGTTAGTTATTCTTTAAAACGTGACTATTTAGGACAATGTGTTATATGTAAGAAATTGAGGAATCTCAAGGGCTATACATATTGATATTCATATCGGTACAACAACCAACAATTGACAACCAATTTCAGTTTCCACTTTTTAACGACTATAGTCCATGTCTGTAGCTTAAGTCGTTTACAAACTACAGGCGTTTTAAATCGGACTATTTTTTAACTACTATGGCAAAACGACTGGGTTTTTTCAAATGGCTTGGAACTAAAGTTTATTATATCAATCTGCTTAACACCATTTAAATATCTTCGCGACCTTTAAAAAGGGTTTGGATACGCATAACAAAATTTAATGTACAGGCAGAGTTAGTTGTTCTCAACTGGTAAATGTGGCAATTTTTGTTGATTAATAACTTTCAAATGTGACTACGGTATTTAGGAAAATTATGATAAGAAGGCGTTCATTGTATTTCAAAATACCTTTTCAATGACATATAGCGAAATTTTTTAGATTTAGTATTTCACATTTTACGAGCGTACGAAATTGATCTATTTATAACTGAACATCTAAAAAACTTTTAGTTTTTGCGATACCTCTAGATTGGTGTATCACTTGTTAATATTGGATTTTCATTTCCTTGTGTATATATAGTAGTAGGTAGTATAGTAGTAGTCGCCTTCGCACACATTCCTAGTTCGCTTCGTCACTAAGTGGACCACCGTCCAAAGTGATTAAGCTGTTTAACTCCAAAAGTTAAATAAATTATTATTTAACAAATATCGCGCATTCCTTTCGGTTAAATTATGGAAAAACTTCGTCAAGGTATGTATAATATTACTTAGAGGGCTTACACTAGAAATGCTTTTGCTTCGTGCTGTAATGAATTGTTTTATTGAACCAAGTGTTATGTAGAAGTTAACCTATAAATATTGGTCTTTCGTGGAGTAGAACTTGCAGGATTGAGAAATGTGGTAATATGTGTTATCACTGTGGACGGCAATACACGTAGTGGCGAAGCGCGCAAGAGAGCGTGCGAAGACAACAACTATATATAGCCGCAGAATTGAACATCTGCAATTATGGTCCGATCGCAACGAGTGATACACCAATCGAAAGGTATTGCAAAAACTAAGAAGATTGCATACCAAGACTTTCGAAATATAGATTTGATTGGGAGAAAAAGCGGCGAAAGTGTAAAAGTAAAAATTTAGAAAATTTGAGCTGCTGGATACGGTGGGGATAAAAGCCCCCGGCTGTTTAGCTAGTTTTATTCTTACTGAATACTAGAATACGCGTCGAATGACATCTCATTTGTTGAAATCTGATGTTCCGTTCAAAAGTAATTCAAAAAACAAGATTTTCTTCTTCTTCCCAAAATGAAAATGTTTGTCCCTTTGTTTGTGGGTTTGTATGCATCCCATCTTAGTTTTAGGGTTTTGGAAACCCTATGGGTGTATAAAGCAGCTTGAAATAGAAAACGTTTGTTCTACAACTTTTGGAAAAACCTGCTAGTTTAGCGGGAAATAAAAAAAAAAAGCCAGACTTAAAATGCTTATAGTATCTAAACATTTAATTTGCTAAATACTCTTCATACAATTGTCTGAATATAATAGAATTTGAGTTATGATAAAAAGTTATTTTTTAAAACCACTTTTTGACTATTTTCTCAAAATTGAGTCGAACGATTTCTTTTTAAATTTTAAATCATATAGCCCTTGAGATTCCTCAACTTTTAGTGTATAAAACTTTTTGCCCTCAAAATTACCGTTTGGAAGATATTAAGCGATAAAAAGTGCAACTCGTTTCAGCTCCGTATACGTAATATTTTATACTTATTCGAGTAACCAAGAAAAAAACCAATTTGATGAACAAAATTCTTATTAGATTTTTTCAAACGGAAAATCTGTTATGGTTTTAGGGTCCTTTACTTGCAAGAAGCTAATCGTAATAGGAAACATGATCTATTTGTTCTACCACTTTGAAAAAAACCCGCTAGTTCGGCGGGAAATGTAAGAAACGACAAATTTCTCTTGGAATCTGAAACTATACAGCCCTTGAGATTCCAAACTTGTGCTATTAAAATAGGTAATTGAAGCGATAAAACTTGTTGTGCCTAATTTAAGGTGGCGTTCAGCTAAGATTAGGGGTCGAATCTGTGTGTTTGGTTTTTCAATAGCCAAGCCATATGGGGACGACTCGTAGTCCTGGTATCGGGGTTCTGAAACTCTTGAGCAAAAAAAAACTTCTGATATCAAACAAAAACACCTCTTAACGAGGTAGAAAGTAGTGGCGAACGCGCCTTTAACAAAAATTTCTGATATCAACAATTGTGACGAAAAATGATATTACATTCGATAAAATAAATAAACTATATTAAATTTATGTATTCGGCACGCTACAACGGAAAATTTACATGAAGGTAAATAAATATGTACTGTTGCGGGCCGAAATCATAAATTTAATATAGTTTATTTATTTTATCGAATGTAATATCATTTTTCGTCACAATTGTTGATATCAGAAATTTTTTTAGAGCGCGTTCGCCACTACTTTCTACCTCGTTAAGAGGTGTTTTTGTTTGATTGTATATATGATTAAATGGAGTTAATATCTTTTGCGCATACTTGCGCCATTTCGTAATAGTTAAAAAAAACTTCAAAAGGAAAACAAAACATAAGTCGCGTTTTTGCAGAGCTCCCTGAACACTAGCTCAAAAAGTCTATAAAATCTAAAAACGTAGACAATTTCTATCGGACTATAAACCGCCTGTAGTCCGTGATCATTTAGCGGTCAAATCGTCCGTGTAATCTCAATATTTTAGTATACAAACACTTAAAACACATTTCTTTTGGTCGAAAGTGTAAGGTTAAAAGAAAAGAAGTATTCACACACATATACTGAAGTGCGCAAAGACTGAAAGCTACCGAAAAGATACTCAAATCAATAATTTATACAATTACACAAGTCACTCAAGCTCAAAACTAATCAAATCAACAACATTATGAATGCATCAAAGCGACTAAAGCCTAGTACTCAGATCGGCTAATAGTTTCACTAGTCGAAAAATTTTATTCTTTGTAGTGTGACCGAAGTTTTCAAAGTTCACCCGCAATGCATGGTCTTACTGACAAGCAGCTGGGCTTGTTGCCAAACGAAAAGCAAATCAATTGGAGAAATTTAAAAAGGAGTAGTCTGCTGGTACACAAAGAAATTAATTTAAAAATAAGTGGAATGTTCAACGAATGTTTTTATTTATGTAAATTTGTAGTTTAAAGCTTCTTTCTCGTCCCACGGATGCTTCGCCATCTTTCCCGCGCCACCGCAGTCCAGCTCCGAGTCCCAATGGGCATATTGGACCTTGAGGAAGTGGGAGCCGGATTGGGAACGGGGTTGATCCGCTGATGCTGCAGGAAGTCGCCCAGCATCCCGGCAGTAGCTGGCTATGACTTCTCCAACTGTTCCTTAGCGGGCGCCCTATTTTCCTCCTCCCTATAGCAGATAGCTGGCTATCCAGCTCCGCTTAAGATGCCAAGTAGCTGGTGGTGGTGGTGTACAGAGTCCTAATAGAGAGGTCGTCGGAGATCATATTACTGATGGTTCTGCTAAAAAGATACTTCTATAAGTACAACGCAACCAAATTCTTTTGGCCAGATCTTACTTTCTTTGCGAGGACACGCCCGGCAGGATGTCCATGCTTGGATTAGGCGCCCTATTTCATCTGCACTGACCTCCTGCAGTCGATTTTGGGGACTTCCCTCCATTTTTAATTTATAGTTTCCAGACGTTTATCGAAATTCACTCTCTAAATCTGGTATATTATCTGGTATTTCCTTAGCTCATCTGAGTATCGCGCTGAAAAACAGACCGACGAAAAGCGTTAGCCGCGTATTTGCCTCTCGCTTACTCTTATGGTTAGCTCGCGGTTTTCGCCGATGTGAGTACTAGGCTTTTGGAGTGAGAAGTCGAATACCGAAATCAAGGTAGCTCGCACGTCGGACACACAATTGGTGCAACAATTTGATGCAAAATTCACTAGTCAATGGAAGGAAATCAACATGGAACTGTTGCGGCTGATCGACGATAAATTTGCGGAGCAAAGGGAGTCACTGGGTAGAGAGTATCGAGAGAGCGAGGACCGCTTCCTCAACACTCTACAGGCAAAATTCGATGCAATTTGATGCAATGAACACTGAAATACAATACCTTACGAAAAGAGTGCGAGAGCTGGAAACCGAGCCACTGAAACAACAAGCGTATAAACTGGATGCTCAACTGGCAGCAAAGTGCAATGCACAGGAGGTCGCGGATGTTGCATGCAACCTGCGCTGGCATTGTGTACCACAAGTCGAGGGCGAAAATTTGAACACCCTTTTCAATCGACTTTGTTTCTCACTACACCTGACCCCTCCTCCGCGAGTTAGGTCTATTTTTCGAGTCCGACTGCGCCAAAGAAACTCACTTATTGACCTAATGATAATAATAAAAATGGATCACGTGCGCGATAAAGCTGCGCTGCTGCGGGCGATTGGAGTGCACCGACAAACAACCAAATCGCAGCTGAGCTTACAGCTGATCGGTTTACTTAAACGAACAATTAACGAAAACAAATTACGAAATTTTTAAGCATGCCATGCTGCGACTCAAAGAACAAAAGCGCGTAGCGGCCGTCTTTACTCGCCGTGGAGACGTATTTGTTAAGCCTATAGACGGAGGAGAGGCTTACTACGTGCAAAGCTCTAATGAGCTTTCTGATCTGAGAAGTGATGTGGGCGAAATCAATTCAAGCAGAGATGCCGCTTGAGAGAATTATTCATTTCGTAATTAAAATGTTTTTTATCTCTATATTAGGATTTCAAATTAGTTTAATATCTTTAAGTCCTGTTATTCATATGTTTAGGATCAGTCGCATTGTTAATTTAGTAGTTTGCCTAATTTTTTGTCTGGTGTGCAATCCTTGTTTTTTTATTTTGAAATTTAAAACTATTCACAATGGAAAAAAACCTGAATAATTCAACAGCAAATAGTCATGCCCTTCTGTGCATCCTGGCAAAGCAGACACCTGGTCTCAAGATTTGGCATATAAGTGCCCAAAGAAAATTGAAGAGTTTAGGTACATGTTTGTAAATTCGGAAATTGATGTTATATGCGTGTCTGAAACATGGTTTGTCCAGAGTCAATGTGATGTGATATCGTGTGATGGATATAATGTGTACCGTTCTGATCGTGTTAGTCATGGGGGAGGAGTTGCTATATATGTAAACAATAACTTAAAAGGCAAAATTATTTGCCAGCACACAATAAACAGTGCAATAGAATATATTTTTCTTGAAATACAAAACCCGATTATGGAGAACAATCTGTTAATTGGCTGCATTTATCGTCCGCATTGCAACACAAACTACGATGATCTAAACTGTTTGTGCCTAACCGAAGTAGACACTTCTGGGTCACACCGCCGGACAAGGGGGTAATGAGCACTTGTCGCTGGCACGGGGACGCATTGCTGGCAGGACGATCGCGTTGCGGCAATGGTAACGATGGTTACTGCGATGCCGGACCACAGGAGATGCTGAACTGCGCTGGTTAGCTGCTAGTTGAGATAGTGTATTACGAGCCCTATTCCTAGAGGTAGGAAGTAGAACCGCGGAGTTATGAGGTGTGTTGATAACTGATTTATTCTTCATTTGATACATGCTTATATTCTACTTGGAACACGGAAGTTTAGTGTAATGGTTCGTGAAATAAGCTATATTCTAAAGTAGGTCAGGGAATTATGATTATGGTAGCAGTTGCGTAGTTGGCTCGGCTGACACCGCAAATGTGCTGACTGCATTGGCGGGTCAGCGTATCGTTGTGACGGTGAGATGGTGAGTTAGTGAGACATATAATATGCTGACCAGCAATTCTCATCTGCAGTGAGTGCTACTGAGCGCCTGGTACTGTTCCCAACTTGGCTACTGCTTAATTTGTTGGGTGCGGTCATGTTGAGTACCTTTGGGTACGAACATTCTCCCCCCCATTGAGGGGTACCCTCAATTAATGGCGTGATGTCGGTCAGCCCTTGGCCGAATTGTATAGAAAGCACCTAACAAATCATTGACCAAGGAGGATCTTTCCTTCAACTGCGGCGGTTCCTGTTTGTGATTCAGGTCCTTCACATCTTCTTGATGCTGCTTAACACTCCCCTTTGCGATACAATTGCCATTACCGTGGGGACTGAAATTGTGCCCTCGTAAAACTTGATCATTTGGCACGTCTACGGTTTGCGGACCTTCTGCAACAAAACTAAGATATTTCTTGGTTAAGTTTAGAAATGTTGAACAAAAGTCAGACTTCTTGTAGGTTTTAAATTGCTGAGAAGTCGGTTCTATATTTATTGGTTTTTCTCTTGCAGTATAAAGTTCAGTCAACTGCAATGAACCATTATATGTATCGGTTGATTCTCGATCGGACGAGTCTGTGTCGCTAGTTCTTGATTGGAGACATCTATCTTCAGTATCTTTTATTGAATGATCCATCATTGATACGTTCGTTAAATGAATCCCTTCTTCATCGAGTGAAATCTCATTTTGCCGTTTGCCTTCTTCTACATCATCGGATTTTGATCTTTCGTTGGCTCATAAGCAGCGTTCGGTTCTGCAAAATCTCCTCTGTCTTCTACCAGAATAGTTCACCGGTTATTACACGAGCAAATACTTCAACCCCTAAGGTTAGGTCAATGGGTCCAGGTTGCCGAAAGTCAGGATCTGCTAACGGCAGTCCCTCGGGAATATTAAGATCGGTTGCAATCGGTACTGACGGTTGGTCTGTAATGACTGTGGGCATAATAAATACCTCTAATAGTGTTTCAAACCCTGATGTACATGATGAGGGCTTTAGTTTTGATCTTATTGCTGTTGATACTTTTCCTCCGATTCCAGATATTTCAATCGGTGACATTTCCTTAAGAGATAGCAGATCTGCTGTTCTCTTTGAGATAAGATTCACCTGTGATCCACCATCTATTACAGCGCGACACGTTTGTAGGTGACCCGTTGGCCCTTGTAATGATACCTTGGCGGTCGCGAGTAGCATATATCCTCTAGGGTTGTCGAAGCCTGCAATGGTTACTGCGCCGGCCACTGGATTGCTAGTCGGTCCTTGGTGTAACAGTGAATGATGCCGTTGCTGGCAGACTCCACAAGTGGCTGGAGATCCACAGTTTTCAACCTTCTGAGCTGTAGATAAACAATTTGTGCATGTTCCTACTTGAATAATGGCTTTGCGCCGTGTCTTGGGGTCCATTTCCTGGAAACGGCTGCATGCTCTAAGATGATGTGGTCCTAGATGACAAATCTTACAGCTCTCTTCGTTGTGAACTGACTGATAGCCGAGTATAGCTGTGGGTTGAGCGCTTATCGTCTCCAGCAAGCAAGCGCGCCGCTCAACAAACGTCAGTACACTCCTTAACGTTGGGATTTCCGTTGGTGCATCCGCTGAATTCTCCAGAGCAGCTAGAGACTGCTGGTCTAGTTTTCTTCTGATAATAAAACCCAGGAGTGGATCCCAGGATTTCGTGCTGGCATCGAGGTTTTTAAGAGTACTCATTGAGTTTTTGATAGTGTCATGTAAGGCCCTTAGTTGGCGCGAGGAGCCGTCTATAGGCTTATAGTCAACCATTTTTGCTATAGCGGCGAATACTATTATCTTTCAGTTCTGGTACCTGGCCTTCAATTTCAACCAGGTGTAGTCATAGCCACCCTGTAAGAAGGCTGTGTCTGTCAAGACGTTCCTCGCTTCACCACGAAGCGAGCTCTGTAGAATATTTAGTTTTTGACTGGCCGAATATGGTTTGTTATGTACCAATTCAACAAAGAGATCATGGAACCGTGGCCAGTCTAGATACTCGCCGTTGAACTCCGGAATGCTAATTGGCGGAAGTGACAAGTTTAGGCTCATTGGCGCGTAGTTTTCTCGAAGCAGGTTCATTTCGTATTCCTCGTATAATGTGTGGAATTGAGCTAGCTCTGCTACTGCCAGAGCTGCGGCCCCAGGAGTGCTGGTCAATTCGCCGTGGGCTTGCCTCAGTAACGCCCAATGGAGATCCAGGTGCCTTTGTAGGGCTGGGGTGACGGTTGGGGCGTTCGAGTCTAATGCTAATGATGACTCCAATTCGTTGCATCTTCTCTGCAACTGTCGGATCACTTTGTCAATTGGGGAATCTCCTTTGACTTGATCTCTTGTTGTGATCTTGATGTTGGCCGAAGTTCGTCTGGGGGCCTTCGGAAGCCCGCTTCCAGTCGGCATGTTGTCCAGAAAGATATTCTGATATTTTTCGACCAGCTCCTTAAGTGCTACTAGTTGTGAAGAGTACTCACTTCCAGTGGGTAATGCCGCTTGTTGGACTTCTTCATCTAGGTCGCAAAACTGCTGCCAGAGATCGTTTAACTGAGTTAGCTTACCGGAATAATAGCCGTCTCGGTGGCGTCGGTCGACAGAATCCTTGCCATAATTCTTAATGAGCTGTTGGATTTTCCCTTGCAGCTCGTATTGGGTGTCTAGTAATCGATTGTGTAAATCGATTCTTGTGTGACTTGTTTTCTCTATAAATGAAGTAGACATGTTGTGTGTCTTGGAAACAAAGAATCCTGTGAAGCCGGATAAAGCTGTTTGTCCTGTGAAGCTGGATGAAGCTGAAGATCCTGTGACGCTGGATGAAGAAGCGTATCCTGTGAAGCTGGATAAAGCTAAGTTCCTGTGACGCTGGAAGAAGAAGCGTATCCTGTGAAGCTGGCTTAAGCTGACGATCCTGTGACGCTGGGTGACGAAGCGTATCCTGTGAAGCTGGATTAAGCTGAGTTCCTGTGACGCTGGAAAAAGAAGGGTATCCTGTCAAGCTGGATTAAGCTGACGATCCTGTGACGCTGGATGACGAAGCGTATCCTGTGAAGCTGGATGAGCTAGGGTTTCCAGGGCGGGTGGATGTAGTGAACTTAACGGGTCTTCTCACCAGTCAGAGGTTCAGCTTTTGGTAGGAAGGGGGTTGCTGAAGTGTGATCCTTTGTTGGTAAAGGATCACGTCGGTAGTAGTAGAAGTAGACACTTCTGGGTCACACCGCGGGACAAGGGGGTAATGAGCACTTGTCGCTGGCACGGGGACGCTTTGCTGACAGGTAACGATGGTTACTACGATGCAAGACCACAGGCGATGCTGAACTGCGCTGAGGTTGAGCTAACGTGGTTAGCTGCTAGTTGAGATAGTGTATTACGAGCCCTATTCCTAGAGGTAGGAAGTAAAACCGCGGAGTTATGAGGTGTGTTGATAACTGATTTATTCTTCATTTGATACCTGCTTATATTCTACTTGGAACACGGAAGTTTAGTGTAATGGTTAGTGAAATAAGCTATATTCTAAAGTAGGTCAGGGAATTATGATTACGGTAGCAGTTGCATAGTTGGCTCGGCTGACACAAATGTGCTGACTGCATTGGCGGGTCAGCGTATCGTTGTGACGGGGAGATGGTGAGTTAGTGAGACATATAATATGCTGACCAGCAATTCTCATCTGCAGTGAGTGCTACTGAGCGCCTGGTACTGTTCCCAACTTGGCTACTGCTTGATTTGTTGGGTGTGGTTATGTTGAGTACCTTTGGGTACGAACATAATCAATATTCTGACAGACATTACAGTAAACTTCACTGATGTAATCCATGCAGGCGATCTTAATAGTGATGTTCTGAGGGACTCTCATCTTACCAGCAACATGGAATCGCTAGGTCTGAAATCAGCGAGTCTTTCATTTCCAACCCACTTCAGCAGAACACGTAACACATTATTAGACTTGTTTTTTGTGAGTGGTGTTAATAAAATATGTTTGTATGATCAGCTAATCGTTCCGTCCTTTTCAAAACATGACCTTATATACCTGACCTATAACTTTGACCTTAACTACACGGACCATACAATAGTTCATCGTGATTTTAAGAATATTAATTATATGCTGTTGAACGAACCATTTGACCAGTGTGTATGGAACAATATTTACAGTCTTCCAACAGTTGATCGTCAACTTAACCTTCTTCAACTTAATATTAGCCACTTATACGATAGTTTTGTTCCAGTTTAAAGTAAGTCAATTCGACCGTCCGAAAAATCATAGTTAACCAAAAATATAAAATTGGCAATCATAAAACGAAATGAAGCATAGCAGAAGTGGAAAAGATACAAAACACCGCAACACCACAGCATGTTTGTATCTCTGAGAAAAACGGTTACCAAACTAATCGACTCTGCAAAATCAAACTTTTTTAGCCAAAGACTTAAAAACAGATTAAAGCTCTAGGGATAGGTAAACAAAAGACATCACAGGAACTAGATAATGACATAGATGAACTCAACCTAAAACAAGGAAGAACGCTATAGTTGAGTACCTCGACTATCAGATACCCGTTACTCATGGGAAATGGAGATATGCAAGCAGCAAAGCGAGATTGAAATGCGCCACCTACCCGTGATCTCAATTTATGGTTATGTGGGCGGTAAACAAACTTAGGCGTTATGCGCGTTAGAGTGAGCGTGGCAAACTTTTTTTTGGATCCTTTAATGGATTGACGAGACCAATACATTTCAGTGAAGATTTTGTATGTAGCATGAAAATTGTGAGCGCCACAGCTTTGGTCGGTTTGTGGGCGTTCAAGTGGGCGTGGCAATATTCGCGTAACAAACTTGCGCTGCATACAAGGCTACGGAATCTAAATCTGAGATCCCAATTCTCTATCTTTGAAAGTGTCGGGATATCCGCGTTCAAATTTATGATTTTTTGAAGTTTGTGGGCGGTTTGTGGGCGTTAAAGTGGCATGGCCAATTTTTTTTTGAATCAATCAATAGGTATTGACGAGACCAATACATTTCAGTTAAAATGTAGTATCTAGCATGAACATTTTGGGCGCCAAAGGATTGGTCGGCTTGTGGGCCTTAGAGTGGGCGTGGCAATATTTTTTTTGGATCAATCCATGGGTATTGACAAGACTAATACATTTCAATTCAAATTTTTTATCTAGCATGAAAATTGTGGGCGCCACAGGCTTGGGCGGTTTGTGGGCGTTAGAGTGGGCGTGGCATATTTGCGTAACATCCTTGAGTAACCTTGCTCTGCGTACAAGGCTACGGAATCTAAACCTGAGATCCAAATTCTCTATATTTGATAGTTTCCGTGATATCCGCGTTTAAACTTACGATTTTTTGGAGTTTATGGGCGGTTTGTGGGCCTTCTTTGTGGGCGTGGCAAACTTTTTTTGGGTCAATCGATAGATGTTGATGATAACAATACATTTCAGTTAAAATTTGTAATCTAACATCAAAACTGTAGGAGCCTCCGTTTTGGGCGGCTTGTGGGCGTTAGAGTGGGCGTGGCACTCTTCTGAATTTGCGCTGCGCAGGAATCTGCATGTCTAATCCCAGTATTGTAGCTTTTGTAGTTTCCGAGATCTCAGCGTTTATACGGACAGACGGACATGGCTAGATCGAATCGGCTAGTGATCCTGATCAAGAATATATATACTTTATGGGGTCGTTAACGCTTCCTTCTGCCTGTTACATACTTTCCGACGAATCTAGTATACCCTTTTACTCTACGAGTAACGGGTATGAAAAGATGGGCGTGGTTCCGCTTCTTTTTCTTGTCAATTAAATAAACAAATATTTTTCTTAATTTTTTTTTTTAGGAAAAAATTGTTTGAGTTTTTTCCCCCATTTTTTAAGTGAAATTGTAATTTTTTGTATTGTTATCACTATCAAACAAAAACACCTCTTAAGGGGGTAAAAAGTAGTGGCGAACGCGCCTTTGACAAAAATTTCTGATATCAACAATTGTGACGAAAAATGATATTACATTCGATAAAATAAATAAACTATATTAAATTTATGATTTCGGCCCGCAACAGTAAATATTTATTTACGTACACGTAAATTTTCTGTGGTAGCGCGCCGAATACATAATGTTACGTGGGCATATTAGTGCCCGAGTCCTGACAGGGATATTCTGGCACCATTTGCCGGCATAAGCTATGTCGTATTCGGGTCGTGGGATCTTGGTAAGCCTCTCTCCTCTCCAACATAACGAGAATAAATATTAAAAGTGCCTGGAAAATAATACTAGTCATAAAGTTCGTCAGTCGACAGTCCACACTGCCCCACAAGCTTAGCTATCGCTTGATCGCAATACGATCGGGCTGTGTTTTGGCCATATTCCCTCCCCTTTACACATTCGTGTGCCAATGAATCGTCGCGGGCCGCGCAATACGATCCCCTATTGTCAAGGTTGTCCGTAAAAAGTTATGTCATTGTTCTTGACCCACTCCACTTTTCGCGTCAGCACACCCCCTTGATGAAGCTCTAGCACACCATGGTTTTATATTCTTTTACATTACAAATAATATATATATCGGCGAGTGCCGTGGATAAGTAACATAATGTTGGCCAAATCATATGGAAATTTAACTAATTGACAATATTTGGTTGGCGGAGAGTATCGAATTTACCACCTGTGAAGGTGCACACATCAGCAAAATGCTGACTGTTCACGACTACAAAATGTCGCTCAGAGAGCTCTTGCAATTGTACATACAACAACAAGGCTGATACTCGCCGCTGGAAAAGTTTATAGTATCTAGCATGAAACTGTGCTTGGCTAAAACTGTAGGATACTGCACGGATATTTATATATGTATGTTTATAAGAAAGGAACCGGCTACAAACATCACAGTATGACAGATGTCGTCCTTATTGTTGATCCTCTCCACGTTCTTTGATGACAATGGCGGCGCTGGTCCGACACATGAGAACCTTTCGAGCTGCAATTTGTGTCCTCCTCAAGGACTGTTGGATATGGTGGCTGGTCCTGGTGGCAGAAGACTCCGTGGACGACTACCCCAGGGAAAGTCGTCTTTTCTCGGAGCTGCCGGCTTCCGTCAGCAAGACACACAAATGGATTCTCACCTCTTCTCTAATTGTCTAAGGTCTTTTATTCCAGACGAGAGCTTTTACTTGGCTGCCAGTATGGATCGGATCACCTAGGTGTTCCCAGCTAGGATTACTATTTCTCGATATCTGCTATCTTGGGAGTCAACGGCCGGCTGTTACACTTGCCAGCTAACGGAGTATGGTTACCACTAGGTCGATCGTGGCCAGAACAACGGCTACGCGACACCCGAGAATTGCCGAAATGCATTTTCTTCTGCCTTTACCAGTATGAGTCTGGTTAGTCACAGGCACCCCTCCCCCTGTCTAAAGATTCGTCGTTGATTCTCTATGTGAATCTTTCTATGTGGAGGGCGTACGTAACAATAAATTTATTATAGTTCATTTATTTTATCGAATGTAACATCATTTTTCGTCACAATTGTTGATATCAGAAATTTTTGTTAAAGGCGCGTTCGCCACTACTTTTTATCTCGTTAAGAGGTGTTTTTGTTTGATATCAGAAGTTTTTTTTTGCACAAGAGTTTAAGTACCCCAATACCATGACTAGGAGTCGTCCTCATATGGCTTGGCTATTGAAAAACCAAACACACAGATTGTTAAATTAAATTTTAAATAAATATATAATTCTAAAAAATGTATAAAGACTATAATAAACTTTCACGTTCCACTTCGGCTTAACTTTATTCTAATAAGGTATGAGTTGCTTACATTCACATTCTAATAAGAATGAAATATCTAATATGAATATTAAACTTTTTAATAACAAGTTTTATCGCTTCAATTACCTATTTTAATAGCACAAGTTTGGAATCTCAAGGGCTGTATAGTTTCAAATTCCAAGAGAAATCTGTCGTTTCTTACATTTCCCGCCGAACTAGCAGGTTTTTCCAAAGTGGTAGAACAAATAGATCGAGTTTCCTATTTCGGTTAGCTTCATGCAAGTAAAGGATCCTGAAAACATAAGAGATTTTCTGTTTGTAAAAATCTAATAAGAATATCATTTATCAAATTGGTTTTTTTTCTTGTTTATTCCACTAAGTATGAAATATCTTCCGAAGGGTAATTTTTAGGGCAAAAAGTGTTATAAATCAAAAATTGAGGAATCTCAAGGGCTGTATGATTTAAAATTTAAAAAGAAATCGTTCGATTTAATTTTGAGAAAATAGTCAAAGAGTGGTCTTGAAAAATAAATAAATCTATTATTTTTACTATATGAAGAGTATTTAGCAAATTAAATTATCTTTTCAGAGATATATAGCACGTTTCTGTAGCATTAGTTGCTTAGATACTATAAGCATTTTAAATCTGCCTTTTTTTTATTTTTTTAATTAGTTTTTTTAATTAGTTCTGAATTTCGAATTTAATTTAATCAAAATCGAACGACTATATCATATGGCTGTCATAGGAACGATCGGAAAATTGGTGGGAAAATAATATGAAACAAATTATAGCTTGGGTGTTTTTTGACATATTATTTTATACTATTGGGAATATCATTTTTTGTATTTATACCCGTTACTCGTAGAGTAAAAGGGTATACCAGATTCGTCGGAAAGTATGTAACAGACAGAAGGAAGCGTTTCCGACCCCATAAAGTACATATATTCTTGATCAGGATCACTAGCCGAGTCGATCTAGCCATGTCCGCCTGTCCGTATGAACGCTGAGATCTCGGAAACTATAAGAGCTACAATACTGGGATTCCTGAGATTCCTGCGCAGCGCAAGTTTGTTTCAGTAGAGTGCCACGCCCACTCTAAGGCCCACAAACCGCCCAAAACTGTGGCTTCTACAGTTTTCATGCTAGAATAAAAATTTTAACTGAAATGTATTGTTCTCATCAATACCTATCGATTTAAAAAAAAGTTTGCCACGCCCACTTTAACGCCCACAAACTTCAAAAAATCGTAAGTATGAACGTGGATATCTCGGAAACCATCAAAGATAGAGAATCGGGATCTCAGATTTAGATTCCGTAGCTTTAACGTTTAAATCTGTCTACCGCCGCTAGGTGGCGCATTTCAATCTCGCTTTGCTGCTTGCATACCTCCATTTCCCTTTGGTCCCTTTAGCTGAGTAACGGGTATCTGATAGTCGAGGTAGTCGACTATAGCGATCTCCCTTGTTTTTAGAATTACTCTTGAACGGGACATCAGATTTCAACAAATGAGGTGTCATTCGACGCGCATTCTCAGTAAAAATAAAACTAGCTAAACAGCCGAGGTTTTTATCCCCACCGTATCCCGCAGCTCCAATTTTCTAAATTTTTACTTTTACACTTTCCCCGCTTTTTCTCCCAAACAAATCTAAATTGGCATTTACCAGACAAAAATGCGAGAAATATACTATATTAGGTAGAGGTCTTTAAAGCTAAATTTTCGAATAAGTGCGCAAAAGTACACTTTTATACTAACCGAGCTCAATGAGAATTAAATACTCTACAAGATAAAAAGGTTTCAGAGGTGGAAACACCTGGAATCACTTTTTAGCTCCATTTAAAAATACAAATTAACTTAAAGATATTGTTTCGTTTGAGGTTAGAACTAGGACACGAATGTACGAGAACCACAATCCATATATTCAATATCAAGGTCACAAACACAAGTTACAAGTCCCTCTGATTGGATGGTACTTCAAAAACTTCAGTGCTTTGTTTAGCTTTACACTTGCTGACAATTTAAACTATTAAGAATAATTGGAGATTTTCCAGCGCTGCCATCTCGTTGAAATAAAAACAGGCTTTAACAGCTGATAACTTAACAGTGGTGCGCACTGTTAAACTTTTATGTTAGTAACATTAGATATTGATGTTATCCTGATGCATTCTGATAAACAAAAACCAATTTTTAACGACTTTTAAAAGATGGGTCTTGGTCAAAAAAAAGTGGTCAAATTCCCCATAGTGCACTGTAGCCGAAAGTTGAAAACTTAAGGTACAGGGAGGGATCGGCCATAGTTGCTGGAACTTTCGGCAGGAATATATATTCTAAATTTTACTTAAAGGCCAAGTTCCAGTTTTCACTTCCGAAAGATTACCACGGACTTAAGTTTCCCAGACTTACTCCAAAACTACATCCGATAGAACTGCACGGATTCGAATTTCCCTCTATTGTTACTCTGTAAACTTCTAAACAGTTTTCACGGAAACTTTTTGCCAAGAATTTGGGTGGCGGGTTCAAATCCGACAGCATAAACATTAATTGCTCAAAAAAACTTTGGGATTGCTTTATATGCAAAAGATATTTTTATCATATTCGTAGATGCTTAATGTTCATACTTGCATCTCCAGAATTTAATTTTTTTTTATACTTGATTCATTATTAATTAATTTGTGGATGCAACTCGAAACCCGGTATATTCTAACCTATACAATTTTTGCAAGTCCTTCGCCCCTGCACAGTGGTCGGGCTTGTATGGAGCCGCGGCCATAAATTCTTCTAGATGTGCTATCGCTATGAAACTTTCACCAAAAATCTATAAAAATATTATAAACATATAGTAAAAAAATTGACCAGATCGTACAACTATATCCTATAGCTTCCTTGGGAACGATTTCCTCAGTAATTGCGCTTACTGGAGAAAGCAGTCATAAATTCAGTAAATTCATAAATTCAGGCTGATATTTTTACTGTAAGTTATTTAACAACCTAGATCTATAATACCTACATGTATGGGTGTGATTACCAATTTCCAGCCCCACGCACACCCTCTCAGATAACAGACAAAAAGCTTAAGATATATACAAATATTTTTAATGTGGAAAACAAACAACAAAACAAAATGATGTTCTTTTTAAATTGTTTCATTAAGTAATGAAATACTAATATTAGTTGCTTTTGGTGGCAGGAAGTATTTTATAATTATAGTTTCCTTGCTCCAGCCAATCAGAATTTTTGTTAAGAAATCTCTCTTTATTCCGATTAGCAATCTGCCAAAACGATGCCAGCTTTTTACAAATATAGCTTATTTGTGTTTGGAATTCGTCCAAATTCGGCTCATATCCCTTCTTTCTTATGTCCTTAATTAGGGCATCCAGTACATTTTTAAATCTTTCCGCAAGTGTGCCAGATTCCTCAATCCAAATGTTAAAAACATAATTTCGAGTATACTCGCTTTGAACTTGGGTACCTGAGAAAATAATTAATTAATTAAACAAAAAAATAATCTAAAAACATAAAACACATAACAAATAACGCAAAAACAACAACAAACTACAACGGCAACAACAACATAACAGACACAGAACAAAAAAATGCGTCCCTCCTAGATAGAGCTGCTGAAAAATAAAAGAGGTTATGTTGAATTTTTCAATGGCAAATGTGCAGACGCAGGTTGTCGCAGCTGAACTAAACATTTTTATAATCTAAAAATATTAATAAATAATATAATGTGTACTTTATTGGGGGCAACGGGGGGAAAACACTTAAAACTTTACCTAAACGTTGTAATGAACAACAAATACAAACTAAACAAGGAAGAACGCTATAGTCGAGTACCTAGACTATCAGATACCCGTTACTCAGCTTAAGGGACCAAAGGGAAATGGAAATATGCAAGCAGCAAAGCGAGATTTAAATACGCCACCTACCGGCGGTAGACAGATTTAAGCGTTCTGGGCGTTAGAGTGGGCGTGGCAAATTTGTTTTTGGATCAATCGATAGGTATTGACGAGATCAATACATTTCAGTTAAAATTTTTCACCTAGCATAACAATTGTGGACGCCACAGGTTTGGGCGGTTTGTGGGCGTTATAGTGGGCGTGGCATATTCGCGTGACAAAATTGCGCTGCGTACCAAGCTACAGAATCTAAATCTGAGATCCCGATTCTCTATCTTTGATAGTTTCCGAGATATCCACGTTCATACTTACGATTTTTTGAAGTTTGTGGGCGGTTTGTGGTCGTTAAAGTGGGCGTGGCAAACTTTTTTTTGAGTCAATCGATAGGTATTGATGAGAACAATACATTTCATTTAAAATTTTTATTCTAGCATCAAAACTGTAAGTGCCACAGTTTTGGGCGGTTTGTGGGCGTTAGAGTGGGCGTGGCACTCTACTGAAACAAACTTGCGCTGCGTAAGAAGCTCAGGAATCTGCACGCCAAATCTCAATAGCCTAGCTCTCATAGTTTCCAAGATCTCAGCGTTCATCCGGACGGACAGACAGACGGACAGACGGACAGACGGACAGACGGACATGGCTAGATCGACTCGGCTAGTGATCCTGATCAAGAATATATATACTTTATGGGGTCGGAAACGCTTCCTTTTGCCTGTTACATACTTTTCGACGAATCTAGTATACCCTTTTACTCTACGAGTAACGGGTATAAAAAGACGCACTTCTTTAAAAATAGATATAGACAAGACACAGCACAAAATATTTATATATTTATCTGTACAAATAAAGTATATACCACTATGAACAATATTCATTTGAGTTCTATTGATTTTACGGGTGTTTTATAATTAATTTGCCTTTTTTAAGTTTGGGCTGTTGCACTTGACTGCTGGCAAATTGCAAATACGTAAACACGTTCTCGCTCTTTTCGTTCTATTTTTAGAGAGTCCCGTTAGAATTGCCAAACAAACGGTATTGTGTCGTTAAGTTTGGACAATCAGCTGTGCGAAAAAGTGGGTTTCGTTGGAATAGCTCAAAATCAATTTTTTGATTTATGGCCTATGGAAGCGACCACTGTGCCCTGATCTGAAATCCGCTAGGACTTAGCTAAAACGAGCTAGGGCTGTCATAGTACGCAAGGAAAAAGAATTTTGTTGAGTTGAGATCTGAACATTCTTTATTTAGTTCGTTGTACTTTGGTAAAGCCTAGTACTCAGATCGGCTAAGAGTTTCACTAGTCGAAAAATCTTATTCTTTGTAGTGTGAACGAAGTTTTCAAAGTTCACCCGCCATGCATTTGGCATGGTCTTACTATCAAGCAGCTGGGCTTGTTGTCGAACGGAAAACAAAACAATTGGAACAATTTAAAAAAGAAGAGTCTGCTGGTGCATAAAGAAATTAAAATAAAAATAAATTAAATGTTTTTATTTATGTAAATTAGAAGTTCAAGGCTTCCTTCTCGTCCCACGGATGCTCCGCCATCTTTCCCGCGCCATCTGTAGTCCAACTCCGAGCTGGCCAATAATGGCTGGTGACAGCTCCTCCAGCTGTCCCTTAGCGGGCGACCTTATTTCCTCCTCCCTATAGAAGCCGGCGCATCCTCTATCTCCGCTCCATCACCAGCTGCCAAGTAGCTGGTGAAGGAGGAGTCCTTAATGGAGCTCATCAGAGATCGTGCGATGTCCCATGTTCCTTCCCACTGGGATTCTCTAGTGGATCTCCTCCAGCGCTTCAACTATTCTGCTGATTTGACCCGTTGTGGTACTGCTTCCTGTCGGTCAATTCCTACAATAATGGGCAACAGCTTGGAATAGGCATCCTTTTTCATCTGCACTGACCTTTAGCCGTTTTGGGTGTTTTTCTTCCATATTTAATTTTTAAATTCCCCACCGCTTCTGCACGAACACCGCCAAAGATTAAATTTCTTATTCTTTGGGCCGCGGCTAACGGCGTTCATCGAAAATTCACTCCCGAAATTTGGTATTTTTTCTGGTATTTCCTTAGCTCATCTGAGTACCGCGCTGAAAAACAGACCCGACAAAAACCTTTAGCCGCCTGTTTGCCTCTCGCTCGATTGACCCAAAAAAAAGTTTGCCACGCCCACTTTATCGCCCACAAACCGCCCCCAAACTTCAAAAAATCGTAAATATGAACGTGGATATCTCGGAAACTATCAAAGATAGAGAATCGGGATTTCAGATTTAGATTTCGTAGCTTTGTACGCGGCGCAATTTTGTTACGCGAATATGCCACGCTCACTCTAACGCCCACAAACCGCCCAAGCCTGTGGCGCCCACAATTTTCATGCTAGATACAAAATTTTAACTGAACTGTATTGGTCTCGTCAATACCTATCGATTGACCCAAAAAAAAATTTGCCACGCCCACCCTAACGCCCATAACGCTTAAATCTGTCTACCGCCGGTAGGTGGCGCATTTCAGTCTTGCTTTGCTGCTTGCTTATCTCCATTTCCCTTTGGTCCCTTTAGCTGAGTTACGGGTATCTGATAGTCGAGGCACTCGACTATAGCGTTCTTTCTTGTTTAATGTTATAATTGTGCAAAAAGTTTATGGCAGGGATATTTTTAGACGACCTCGACAACTCTTGCGCATAGATAAGAACCAACAGCGGGTTAAAATTTAATCGGCCCTTTGGCTGAAAAACGCAGACAAGAGAGTGTCGCTGCAGTCAGCTGTGTTATTTGACTCCAAAAGGGAATTTCCCTAAGAAAATTACCCAAGAAGTAGGGGAAATTGTATAATGTTAAAGGGAAATCCGACAACGATTAAGAATATGTATTCTTTATGCGGTGGGAGACGCTTCATTCAAGCTGTTACATACTTTTTCCCGAAAACAATGTACACTTTTTATACTCGTTACTCGTTGAGTAAAAGGGTATACTAGATTCGTCGGAAAGTATGTAACAGGCAGAAGGAAGCGTTTCCGACCCCATAAAGTATATATATTCTTGATCAGGATCACTAGCCGAGTCGATCTAGCCATGTCCATCTGTCCGTCTGTCCGGATGAACGCTGAGATCTCGGAAACCATGAGAGCTAGGCTATTCAGATTTGGCGTGCAGATTCCTGAGCTTCTTACGCAGCGCAAGTTTGTTTCAGTAGAGTGGCACGCCCACTCTAACGCCCACAAACCGCCCAAAACTGTGGCTCCTACAGTTTTGATGCTAGAATACAAATTTTAACTGAAATGTATTGGTCTCGTCAATACCTATCGATTGGTAAAAAAAAGTTTGCCACGCCCACTTTAACGCCCACAAACCGCCCACAAACTTCAAAAAATCGTAAAAATGAACGTAGATATCTCGGAAACTATCAAGGATAGAGAATTGGGATCTCAGATTTCGATTTCGTAGCCTTGTGCGCAGCGCAAGTTTGTTACGCGAATATGCCACGCCCACTCTAACGCCCACAAACCGCCCAAGCCTGTGGCGCCCACAATTTTCATGCTAGATACAAAATTACAAATTAATACAAATTATGCTTGAAGAAACTCTGTTTTGTTCACTAAAACATATAGCCTATAGCGCCAATGAGCGCCACCTATTTCTGCTTCTATAACGCCACCTAGCCTATAGCGCCCCTATCGGCATTATGGCGTATTAGTGAAAATAGTTGCTGAGTTGCTGCATGTGGTGTGCAATCTCGATTGAATTGCAAAATATTGATTAATATTTGGTTACAACTTTTTAATAACTATAACTATACTATAACTAACTATTGATAATAAGAACAAAATCGAATTTAATTTTGTCCCAAATATTAAGAAACGTGGGTGGTGGACGGGTTTTAGTGTTATCGTCGTTTTTGGGCGTTGGAGTGGGCGTGGAATCCTGCTCAAACAAACTTCAGCTTTTGTCAGTTTTCTGAATCAATATATTTTTAAGTATTATCTGATATTTATACCCTTGCAGAGGGTATATTGATTTCAGTCAGAAGTTTGCAACGCAGTGAAGGAGACGTTTCCGACCCCATAAAGTATATATATTCTTGATCAGCATCACTAGATGATTCGATATAGCCATGTCCGTCTGTCCATCCGTTTCTACGCAAACTAGTCTCTCAGTTTTCAAGCTATCGGGCTGATACCTTACCAAAAGTCTTATATCTTTTGCAGGTAGTATATAAGTCGGAACCAGCCGGATCGGACAACTATCACTGTGGACGGCAGTACACGTAGTGGCGAAGCGCGCAAGAGAGCGTGCGAAGACAACTACTATATATAGCCGCAGAATTGAAAATCTGCCATTATGGTCCGATCGTAACGAGTGATACACCAATCGAAAGGTATCGCAAAAACTAAGAAGATTGCATACAAAGACTTCCGAAATATGGATTTGTTTGGGAGAAAAAGCGGTGAAAGTGTAAAAGTAAAAATTTAGAAAATTGAAGCTGCTGGATACGGTGGGGATAAGAGCCCCCGTCTGTTTAGTTAGTTTTATTTTTACTGAGAATACGCGTCGAATGACACCTCATTTGTTGAAATCCGATGTTCCGTTCAAAAGTAATTCAAAAAACAAGATTTTCTTCTTCTTCCCAAAATGAAAATGTTTGTCCCTTTGTTTGTGGGTTTGTATGCATCCCATCATAGTTTTAGGGTTTTGGAAACCCTATGGGTGTATAAAGTAGCTTGAAATAGAAAACGTTTGCTCTACGACGAAAAAAAGCCAGATTTAAAATGCTTATAGTATCTAAACAACTAATGCTACGGAAACGTGCTATATATCTCTGAAAAGATAATTTAAATTGCTAAATATTCTTTATATAGTAAAATTGTCTGAATATAATAGATTTAGAGTTATAGCAAAAAGTTATTTATTAAAACCACTTTTTGACTATTTTCTCTTAATTGGTTCAAACGATTTCTTTTTAAATTTCAAATCATATAGCCCTTGAAATTCCTCAGCTTTTGATTTATAATACTTTTTGCCCTTAAAATTACCGTTTGGAAGATATTAAGCGATAAAAAGTGCAACTCGTATCAGCTCCGTATACGGAATATTTCATACTTATTGGAATAATCAAGAAAAAACCAATTTGATGAAAAATATTCTTATTAGATTTTTTCAAACGGAAAATCTGTTATGGTTTTATGGTCCTTTACTTGCATGAAGCTAATTGAAATAGGAAACTTGATCTATTTGTTCTACCACCTTGGAAAAACCCGCTAGTTCGGCGGGAAATGTAAGAAACGACAGATTTCTCTTGGAATCTGAAACTATACAGCCCTTGAGATTCCAAACTTGTGCTATTAAAATAGGTAATTGAAGCGATAAAACTTGTTGTGCCTAATTTAAGGTGGCGTTCAGCTAAGATTAGCCAAGCCATATGGGGACGAATCCTAGTCATGGTATTGACTCTTGTGCAAAAAAAAATTTCTGATATCAAACAAAAACACCTCTCAACGAGGTAAAAAGTAGTGGCGAACGCGCCTTTAACAAAAATTTCTGATATCAACAATTGTGACGCAAAATGATATTACATTCGATAAAATAAATAAACTATATTAAATTTATGCATTCGGCACGCTACAACAGAAAATTTACGTGTAGGTAAATAAATATTTACTGTTGCGAGCCGAAATCATAAATTTAATAAAGTTTATTTATTTTATCGAATGTAATATCATTTTTCGTCACAATTGTTGATATCAGAAATTTTTGTTAAAGGCGCGTTCGCCACTACTTTTTACCTCGTTAAGAGGTGTTTTTGTTTGATATCTTATAGCTCCAATAGGAATAATCGGAAAAAAATATTTTTTTTAATTATATCTTTGGTGTTGTTTAAGTCCTAAGTTTGGAACTAACAATTTTTAACTAGTTTTGAATTTAATTTTATCAAAATCGGACGACTATATCATATAGCTACCATAGGAACGATCGTAAAATTGGTGGGAAAATAATATGAAACAAATTATAGCTTTGGTGTTTTTATACCCTTGCAGAGGGTATATTGATTTCAGTCAGAAGTTTGCAACGCAGTGAAGGAGACGTTTCCGACATAAAGTATATATATTCTTGATCAGCATGACTAGACGAGTCGATCTAGCCATGTCCGTCAGTCCGTCTGTCCGTCCGTTTCTACGCAAACTTGTCGCTCAGTTTTAAAGCTATCGGGCTGAAACTTTCCCAAAAGTCTTACATCTTTTGCAGGTAGTATATAAGTCGAAACCAGCCGGATCAGACAACTATATCTTATAGCTCCCATAGGAATAATCGGAAAAAAAATTTTTAAAAATTATATCTTTGGTGTTTTTTAGCATATAACCTCCTAAGCTTGGAAATAACATTTTTTAGTTAGTTTTGAATTTCGAATTAAATTTTATCGAAATCGGACGACTATATCATATAGCTGCCATAGGAACGATCGAAAAATTGGTGGAAAAATAGTATGAAACAAATTATAGCTTCGGTGTTTTTTAACATATAACCTCCAACGCTTGGAAATAACATTTTTTAATTAGTTCTGAATTTCGAATTTAATTTTATCAAAATCGGAAGACTATATCATATAGCTGCCATAGGAACGATCGGAAAATTGGTAGGAAAATAATATGAAACAAATTATAGCTTCGGTGTTTTTTAACATATAACCTACTACGCTTGGAAATAACATTTATTAATTAGTTCTGAGCATTGAATTTAATTTTATGAAAATCGGACGACTATATCATATAGCTGCCATAGAAACGATCGGAAAATTGGTAGGAAAATAATATGAAACAAATTATAGCTTTGATGTTTTTTAACATATAACCCCTTACGCTTGGAAATAACATTTTTTAATTAGTTCTGAATTTCGAATTTAATTTTATCAAAATCGGAAGACTATATCATATAGCTGCCATAGGAACGATCGGAAAATTGGTAGGAAAATAATATGAAACAAATTATAGCTTTGATGTTTTTTAACATATAACCTCCTACGCTTGGAAATAACATTTTTTAATTAGTTCTGAATTTCGAATTTAATTTTATCAAAATCGGACGACTATATCATATAGCTGCCATAGGGAAAATAATATGAAACAAATTATAGCTTCGGCGTTTTTTATCATATAACATATTTTAATTAGTTCTGAATTTCGAATTTAATTTTATCAAAATCGAACGACTATATCATATGGCTGCCATAGAAACGATCGGAAAATTGGTAGGAAAATAATATGAAACAAATTATAGCTTTGATGTTTTTTAACATATAACCTCCTACGCTTGGAAATAACATTTTTTGTATTTTGAAATATAATAATTATAACTGCAAGGGTATACAAACTACGGCTTGCCGAAGTTAACTTCCTTTCTTGTTTTCTGATATATTTGAAATTGTGGATAAATTTCATGTGGGATGATATTCTGTTTCTAGTCCCATGTGAAAAATTTGATTTATTTTCTGGTCAAGGACGGTACTGTGTAACTTTTTTCTTTTGCTAATAGCTCCGTTACAAATTGAGTAAATTTTTTTTTTAGTTTGGGGTTACACTTGGCCATCTTTTGTTATTAAATAACACTGTGAAACAGCAAAAAAATTACCTGAATGAATGCTTTGGGATCCTCTTACTTTAAAAAGGTTTCGAAATATAAGTAGTGTCACTTGGCCATGTTCTTAGAAAATACGGCGAAAAATGTCGTTAAACGCAATGAGTGTTTACAGGTAAAAGACACAATGGACGTATTTGATTTTTAAACCTTTAATGATTCATCTTGTTTATAATATACAATGACAGGTTAAATAAGATTATATATTTGTATTACACCATATACAAGTACAATTTGTCAGCGGAGTCACGAAGTATTTATCAAACCATTGAATTGTCTTTTCGAACTGGGAATGGAAATAACTTGGAATCCTCCCCTTTCTGTTCCAGCCTTGCACATCCACAACGTGGAAAGACGAGGCTGGAATATACATTTCCTCCCCTAAATATTTTGTACACACTAAAATATTTAGGGCTATTCCACCGAACGGTGCAGCATAAATCCATATAACAAATATTGAAAAGTAGAAAGGTTATTGATATTGAGTGCACAACTTTTTTTCCTTTAATCTTAAAAAGGCATTGTCCAAGCAATTACAAAGAGCACAAAACCCAATAAAAATGGGGTGCACAATGTGTACTACAAATACACATTAAGAAACTCATCTTTCTCATCCATAAATTGTTGGATTTTGCTACAAATTGTAATTAAATTGTATTTTGACATATAAGTTTAGAAAATGATAAAATTACTTTAAAAATCTTTAGAAATTCCTTATCTAGAGCACAGTTCTGATATGATTGAGAATTTGCATTCCTATCATATCTTAGCGCATGCGCAAAACAAGAATGTTAATATTACAAATTAGAACTGCAATAATTGGTTTGTTATTTTATTAGAAAGGGAAATACTACTTTAGACTGCAGAAAAATCTACTTGGAAAATATTTTTACCTTGAATGCACTTCTTTTCAGCAAAGCAGCAGACAATACCATTGCACCGTTGCAGGGGGTATTCTAATTTCGGCCGTCATGTCCGCGGGTGTCACAAAAATCTCTTCCAACCGTGTTTTCTCCATATCTCGGTTCCAACAATCAAGACTTTAATAAAAAACTGAACAAAAATTGAAGTCCTAAATAACATTTTTATATTTATGTGGGATATTTTTAAAATGAAGCATTTTAAAAAAAATATATTTTGAGCAAAATTTTTAATATAAAGAACATAAGAGATATGTTACATTATTTTTCAGAAGGAGGGAGATGAGATGTGTTATGCACACATATCGAGTGTGCGTGCGGTGTACCCAATGTACTTCATATATATTATTATATTACGTTTTCGGTAAACATAAACGGTAGTAAATTAAAAAGGAACAATATTTTAATGTTTCTGTAGTTGGTTTTAAGTTTTCTACAAATCGAAAAGCTCAGAAATACGACGCTTAAACGGGAACGACCTGCAAGGGTATAGAAACTTCTGGTTGCCGAAGCTAAATTCCATTCTTGTTTCTTTCGCTATGTAGCTAAAGTGGTTTCATACGATCTTTTTCATAACCTTACGGCGTACCTAAAAATAATTGCAATTACATTTTTTTTTAAATTTTGCTTCCTTTAAAAAGTCCCCCAATTTTTTTCTATTCCTCTTTGTACATTGTGACGTCATGGCCTCCACATCTTTGTGTCTCCCTCTGGCCCAAGTCAGACGTAAAGACATAGACGTAGATTCCGAGATCTCAGCGTTCATACGGACAGACGGACATGGCTAGATCGACTCGGCTAGTGATCCTGATCAAGAATATACAAGGGTGGTCAAAAGTATTTTCACAAAAAAAAAGTTAAATATATTCATAATTTGAACTTACATCTTGTTAACTTTGGCATCAATGGAAAGGTAATTTAAATGCCGTTTGAATGATACAATACATTTCTTAACACATTCAGTACTTATTGAAAAGGACGAATTTGTGTGAAAATGTCCTTTTTGAACTTTTTTCCTCGACTTGAAAACTTAAATTTTTTGATGCAAAAAGTGTCTTCAAACAAAAATAATTGTAACTGCAAATAGAATTGTTCAAAAATAATTTTGGTTATATTTTTTATGATTTTTTAAAGGTGACACTGTCGGAAAAAATTTGTATGAAAAAGAGAAAAATATGGCTAAAATGCATGTTTCTAAGCATTTTCAAAAAATCATAAAAAATATAAGCAAAATAATCTTTGAAAAATTCTTTTTGCAGTTACTATTATTTTTGTTTGAAGAAACTTTTTGCATCAAAAAATTTAAGTTTTCAAGTCGAGGAAAAAAGTTCAAAAAGGACATTCGTCCTTTTCAATAAGTACTGAATGTGTTAAGAAATGTATTGTATCATTCAAACGGCATTTAAATTACCTTTCCATTGATGCCAAAGTTAACAATATGTAAGTTCAAATTATGAATATATTTAACTTTTTTTTTGTGAAAATACTTTTGACCACCCTTGTATATACTTTATGGGGTCGGAAACGCTTCCTTCTGCCACACACACTCTCCGACGAATCTAGTATACCCTTTTACTCTACGAGTAACGTATATAAAAACGGTAAGCATCATAGGTGAAAACAAGGGAGAACGATATAGTCGAGTACCTGGACTATCAGATACCCGTTACTCAGTTAAAGGGACCAAAATGGAGATATGGAAGCAGTTAAGCGAGATTGAAATGCGCCACCTACTCGCGATCCCAATATATGGGTATGTGGGCGGTAGACAGACTTAGGCCTTATGGGCGTTAAAGTGGGCGTGGCAAACTTTGGGGTCAGTCGATAGGTATTGACGAGACTAATACATATCAGTTAAAATTTTTCTTCTAGCATTAAAACTGTAGGAGCCAAAGATTTGGGCGGCTTGTGGGCGTTAGAGTGGGCGTGGCATATTCGCGTTACAAACTTGCGCTGCGTACAAGGCTACGAAATTTAAATCTGAAATCACAATTTTTTCCTTTCTGAGTTTCCGAGATATCCGCGTTCATAATTACGAGTTTTTGAAGTTTGTGGGCGTTAAAGTGGGCGTGGCAAAGTTTTTTTTGGGTCAATCGAAAGGAATTTATGAGTACAATACATTTCAGTTAAAATTTGTATTCTAGCAGTTTTTGGCGTTTTGTGAGCGTTAGAGTGGGCGTGGCACCCTGCTGAAACAAACTTGCGCTGCGCAAGAAGCTCAGGAATCTGCATGCCAAATCCCAATAGCCTAGCACTTATAGTTTCCGAGGTCTCAGCGTTCATATGGACAGACGGACAGACGGACATGGCTAGATCGGCTCGGCTAGTGATTCTGATCAAGAATATACAAGTATATACTTTATGGGGTCGGAAACGCTTCCTCCTGCCTGTTACATACTTTCCAATGAATCTAGTATACCCTATTACTCTACGAGTAAGGGGTATAAATATGAACGATACTGCGTTAACAATAGAACAGAAGGTAAGGTAGCCCTTTTTATACCCTTTTTATTCAAAAGAAACAAACCAGATATTTGTCAAATATAAATTTCTAAGAATTCATTTTCGTTACTCCCCCTGAATAAATCATTGAAACAAAACGTTTAAATTTATAAACACAGAAGTTTTCAAAATTTTCAAGCCACAGGGGTTCTGAAGTCGGCTCAGGGTGGCATGTCAGAAGGCAAGAACACTCTGCCGCTGTCGACATTAGAAGATAAGTCGGCGCAGCGTAGAAGACTGCCGACGAAAACGGTCGGTTCTTTGTCTTATAATCTACCTGCACCACTACCTACCTTTTTATGGCGCAGCGACATGTTTATGCCCTAACATTTTAGGAGCATTATTGTATTTAAATCAAACAATTAATATTGTTTTTAAAAAGGCAATTAGTTGATCATAGTAAAATTAAGTAATTTGAATGTACTTATAATGATATTTGTATGTAATGTAATTTTTAAGATTAGTCATAAGAACTTAATCCATTAATATTTATATAAAACTAAGATTTCCTTCCTCTTATTAATACCCATCTATGTACCAACTATTTTTGAAATCGGACCAGTCATTAAAAGTAATATCCAAGTAATAATTAAACATTTGGAATTCAATCGAGAATGCACACCACAGTCAGCAAATAAACTGTTTTCACCAATACCCCACCAAGCCGCTAGGAGCGCTATAGGCTACTTGGCGCTGTAGGCCAAGTGGCGCTATAGAAGAAGAAGATAGGTGGCGCTATAGGCTTGGTGTGTTAGTGAAAAAAGCAGAGTTGCTTTAAGCATATCTCCATCCCGCTCGCTTTAAAAATAACCTAGAAAATTATGGTTTCGTTAGCCGAAAGTGGCATGCCCAAATGTTTAGTGCCAAAAAGGGTTATATATAGTTCTAAAAGGTAAATATACAGTTATACAAGTAAGACAAATTTTTGAAATGTATGCCCTAATATTTTTTCAGCAGCATTGGCCAAAAATTCTGAGGACCCGGACAGATGTTTGAAAAAGGCGATGTCCAATGACAAAAGTAAGCTAACAAAACAAATACAAGGCTTACTAACAATAATTGTACGTTAATAGATTAAAATTAATATTTTCCTTATTTATTTTCTTATTTATTTACTTATTTTTCTTAATCCATAGCATGAACCAACTCCAGAAAATGAAGTGAACCCTTTTTTGATTCCATTTTTTTCCAGGCCAAGCACGTGGTCGCCCTTAAGAATTATGCACACAGCAAATAATAAGGGCGCGAGGGGCTCAAGGATTAAAATAAAATTAAGTACAGTTATCAGTACTTCACATATTATTGGCTTGTTGCCCAGAACTTTCGTACATACTAAGCCATTGGATTTGAAGTTTCTATTATTTTTTCCAAATTTGATGGACTTTGAGTTCTCCTTCTTGACAGTGAAAATTGAAACATTCAGAACGAAAACGTTAACAATGATGACGGCGAACTTTTGAAAATGGAAGGCGCCAAAGTAATAGGTATGAACGATAAATGCTGTTTATACCCGTTACTCGGAGAGTAAAAGGGTATACTAGATTCGTCGGAAAGTATGTAACAGGCAGAAGAAGGCGTTTCCGACCCCATAAAGTATATATATTCTTGATCAGGATCACTAGCCGAGTCGATCTAGCCATGTCCGTCTGTCCGTCTGTCCGTATGAACGCTGAGATCTCGGAAACTACAACAGCTACAATACTGGGATTAGGCATGCAGATTCCTGAGATTCCTGCGCAGCGCAATATTTTTCAGCACAGTGCCACGCCCACAAACCGCCCAAAACTGTGGCTCCTACAATTTAAATGCTGGAATGAAAATTTAAACTGAAATGTATTGTTCTTATCAATATCTATCGATTGACCCAAAAAAAAGTTTGCCACGCCCACTTCAACGCCCACAAACCGCCCACAAACTTCAAAAAATCGTAAATATGAACGTGGATATCTCGGAAACTATCAAAGATAGAGAATTGAATTCTCATATTTAGATTCCGTAGCCTTGTACGCTTGCGCTGCGCTACGCGAATATGCCACTCCCACTCTAACGCCCACAAACCGCCCAAACCTGTGGCGCCCACAATTTTCATGCTAGTTAAAAAATTTTAACTGAAATGTATTGGTCTCGTCAATACCTATCGATTGATCCAACAAAAAATTTGCTACGCCCACTCAAGGCCCAAAACGCTTAAGTCTGTCTACCGCCGGTAGGTGGCGCATTTCAGTCTCCCTTCGCTGCTTGCACATCTCAATTTCCCTTTTGTCTCTTTAGCTGAGTAACGGGTATTTGGTAGTCGAGTTACTCGACTATAGCGTTCTTCCTCGTTTAATTTGTAATAATTTATTGTTTTTAATTTTACAGTCGATAATACGCAAACCGCCGCTGGCAAGCTGAGGTGGACTATGCAGATGGAGCTTCTGCTGATCGATAATTGGCAGGAGAACATCGAGCAGTTGCGGGGAGCTCGGAAAAATGTCCACGTGTACATGGCCCAGTTCTTAATGGAAGCTGGTAGTGATGTGTCCTACAAAGGAGTTCCGGACAAAAATTGAAAACCTGGCCAAAAAGTATAGGTAACTTATATGCGTGCAACAATATATTGGCAATCCATTCCACAATATTATTCTTCAGGCAGAAAACAAATAAAATGCGGACAAGCGGTGGGGCTTCATCCGTGTGGCGAGTAGTACGAGTTGCTCCACTCTTACTACTCCACTCTTACTAATAAAATGTATTTCTTGCATATACTAGGGAATACTTCGTGGAGGTCTTAGATGTGGACCCCGATGACATGGAAGCCTCCATCTGCAGTGGAAGTCAACGCTCAGCAGCACTGCGCCCCCTGCAAAGCAAGGAAAGGTGGACCACAAGGCCGAGCTTTTGGAGATAGCTCAAGAAAGGCTAGAGGAGCAGCGAGCGCAAACCGAGATCATGTCAAGGACGGCAGAAAGCCAAACTCAAATCCAATCTGATTTGTTTAAACTGTTGAGGAAATCAAAAAATTTGAACAATTTAGAATAAATAGGTTAATTTATAAATAAAATGAAATATGAAATTATAAAGAGTTAAAGTCAGAGTCCTCAATAAGCATCAGCGGCACTTGTACTCAAAACATGTCCCTTGTTTTTTCCTGGAGGAACGGCCATTTTCCTTGCCAGGCTGGCCCTGTGAAAAAAAAGAGGGTAAGTAAGTGGGTATGTAAGTCTGCTGACGGTATAATTTTGACGTGACAACCATCTAAAATGTTTGTATTGCTATAAAGCAGCGGTCGGCAGCGGCCTATTAAGTGAGCATAGAGAATTGTTCTGCCCATCCGCTGCTCGCTCACGTATAACGTAGATGTTCGTATGACTTCGGCATGGGTCTTTGGGTCTTTTTTTCTCAGCTTCGGCGCGCTTTTTTGCTGCTGCGGCGGAGATTCTCAGTGCAAAACAGAAAAACGTCAGGCTTCAGCGCGCTGCGCGCCGACTTCGTGTTTTTTACACTCACACTAATGCAAGGCAAACTTGTGATGGTACCCTGCAAGCAAAAGGGCGATATTTCTATCGCCTGTCGTCCAGAAGTCACTTCTTAGTAACTTCTGCGCGATAGAAACGCGATAGAACACATTTTACAAAAACAAAATATACATGTATCGCGAAGAAGTAACTTCTAAGTCACTTCTGGACGATAGAAAGGCGATAGTACACATTTTACAAAAACAAAAAGGGTCGGGATCGCGAAGAAGTAACTTCTGAGACACTTCTGCGCGATAGAAAGGCGATAGTACAGATTTTACAAAAACATAATATACATGTGTCGCGATGAAGTAACTTTTGAGTCACTTCTGGACGATAGAAAGACGATAGTACACATTTTACAAAAACAAAAAGGGTCGGGATCGCGAAGAAGTAACTTCTGAGACACTTCTGGACGATAGAAAGACGATAGTAGGGAGTAAAACACGCGATAAAAAGAGGTCCCGGTAATTTTCCGTTACCCCTTTTTTTCTGAAAATTTTTTGGGTCTTCCTTTTGACCCACGCCGTTATTTTTCGCCCGAGCGTCATTTCGTTGCGTGACTTGTCTGCGAACAGTGCGGTTTTGTATCAAATTTGTGCGTTTTAAAAATATAGCTTTGTTTCTTTCTAAATGTTTTTAATTGCTTAACATATTTAAATGTCCCCCCTGCTTATCGTGAGCTGTACGATTATTTAAACCTTTTTACGGACAAGCTAGATGTGGACATTACTCAACGTGTAACTGCGGAGAAACCCAGGCATCCAACGATTCTCAACATATTTCGTTGTAAAAGGTAATGTATTCTACTTTATTTTTACTTTGACTGAACAAAAACCAATTTTTGTTTCTGTTTCTTTTAGAAATGGTTATTAATAAATTTCTTATGTCGACGGAGCTGGACCTAAATAACAGTCTTCAGCAATATTTCCTACATGCCAGGCACCGTGTATACAAGCGGACAAAGCACGTAATCAAAAAATAAATGAAAAATATTAAAAATAAAAAAAAATATGTTTTTCGTCAAGATTTTCCAATTGGGAAAGACTCTTCTAGGTATCTTCTACAAGCATATGTAAAGTCACTCTTGAGTGACTTCCATAAGTGACTACGGCGACACTTCAAGAAGTTACTTCGGCGATATCGCATTTGGATCGCGGAAGTGACTCCCGTCGGGAAGAAATGTGCCACTTCGGCGACACTTCTCGGAGTCACTTCGGCGTCACTTCCAGAAGTGACTTCGGCGATATCGCATTCGGATCGCGAAAGTGACTCCCTTCGGGAAGAAATGTGCCACTTCGGCGACACTTCTAGAAGTCACTTCGGCGACACTTCCAGAAGTAACGCAGAAGTGACTTCGAGAAGTGTCGCCGAAGTGGCACATTTCTTCCCGACGGGAGTCACTTCCGCGATCCGAATGCGATATCGCGGACGATCGTTTTCATCTTCTAGAAGTCACTTAATAGTGCCTTCCGCGATAGAAAATGCTTGCAGGGTACGTGTGTGCTGACCGCTGCTATAAAGCCTAGTACTCAGATCGGCTAGAAGTTTCACTAGTAGAAGAGTCTTATTCTTTGTAGTGTGGCCGAAGTTTTCAAAGTTCACCCGCAATGCATGTAGTATGGTCCTACTGTCAAGAAGCTGACTGACAGGAAGCAATACCACAACGGGGCAAATCCGCTGAATAGTTGAAGCGCTGGAGGAGATCCGCTAGAGTATCCCAGTGGGAAGGAACATGGGACATCGCTCGATCTCCGACGAGCTCTCCATTGAGGACTCCACCTCCACCAGCTACTTGACAGCTAAAGCGGAGATGGAAGACGCTCTGGTTTCTATAAAAATAAAATTAAAATAAGGTCGCCCGTTAAGGGACAGCTGGAGGAGCCATCACCAGCCATTATTGGCCAGCTAGGAGCTGGACTACAGATGGCGCGGGAAAGATGGCGAAGCATCCGTGGGACGAGAAGGAAGACTTAAACTTTTAATTTACATAAATAAAAACATTCGTTGGAAATTTCATTAATTTTTATTTTAGTTTCTTTGTGCACCAGCGGGCTCTTCTTTTTTAAATTGCTCCAATTGATTTGTTTTCCGTTTGACAACAAGCCCAGCTGCTTGACAGTAAGACCATGCCACATGCATTGCGAGTGAACTTTGAAAACTTCGGTCACACTACAAAGAATAAGATTTTTCGACTAGTTAACGAAAACCGCGAGCTAACCATAGGAGTAAGCGAGAGGCAAATAGGCGGCTAAAGCTTTTCGTCGGTTCTCTTTTTCAGCGCGTTACTCAGATGAGCTAAGGAAATACCAGATTTCGGGAGTGAATTTTCGATGAACGCCGTTAGCCGCGGCCCAAAGAATAAGAAATTTACTCTTTGGCGGTGTTCGCGCAGAAGCGGTTGGGAATTTAAAAATTTTAAATGGAAGAAAAAACCCCAAAAACGGTTAAAGGAGGTCAGTGCAGATGAAAAAGAACGCCTTATCCAAGCTGTTGCCCATTATTGTGGGACTTGACCGACAGGAAACAATACCACAACAGGGGCAAATCCGCAGAATAGTTGAAGTGCTGAAGGAGATCCTCTAGAGAATCCGGGAGGGAATGAACAAGCCGAGTGGGACTTTGCTCTCTACATGGACATCCTGCCAAGCGTGTCCTCGCAAATAGAGTAAGATATGACCAAAAGAATTTGGTCGCGCTGTACTAATAGAAGTATCTTTTTAGCAGAACCACCAGTAAAATGATCGACGACATCTCCATTAGGACTCCGTACACCACCACCACCAGCTACTTGGCAGCTTAATCGGAGCTGGAGGACCCGCTGGCTTCTATAGGGAGGGCGAAAATAGGCCGCCCACTAAGGAACAGTTGGAGAAGCCATGGCCAGCCACTGCCGGGATGCTGGGCGACTTCCTGCAGCATCAGCGGATCAACCCCGTTCCCAATCCGGCTCCCACTTCCTCAAGGTCCAATATGCCCATTGGGACTCGGAGCTGGATTGCGGTGGCGCGGGAAAGATGGCGAAGCATTCGTGGGACGTTAAGGAAGCTTTAAAATACTTATTTACATAAATAAAAACATTCTTTGAACATTCCATTTATTATACCCGTTACTAGAGTAAAAGGGTATACTAGATTCGTCGAAAAGTATGTAACAGGCAGAAGGAAGCGTTTCCGACCCCATAAAGTATATATATTCTTGATCAGGATCACTAGCCGAGTCGATCTAGCCATGTCCGTCTGTCCGTCTGTCCGTCTGTCCGTCTGTCCGGATGAACGCTGAGATCTTGGAAACTATGAGAGCTAGGCTATTGAGATTTGGCTTGGAGATTCCTGAGCTTCTTACGCAGCACAAGTTTGTTTCAGTAGACTGCCACGCCCACTTTTACGCCCACAAAGCGCCCAAAACTGTGGCTCCTACAGTTTTGATGCTAGAATAAAAATTTTAACTGAAATGTATTGTTCTCATCAATACCTATCGATTGACCTAAAAAAAAGTTTGCCACGCCCACTTTATCGCCCACAAACCGGCCCCAAACTTCAAAAAATCGTAAATATGAACGTGGATATCTCGGAAACTATCAAAGATAGAGAATCAAGATCTCAGATTTAGATTCCGTACCTTTGTACGCAGCGCAATTTTGTCACGCGAATATGCCACGCCCACTCTAACGCCCACAAACCGCCCAAGGCTGTGGCGCCCACAATTTTCATGCTAGATACAAAATTTTAACTGAACTGTATTGGTCTCGTCAATACCTATAGATTGACCCAAAAAAAATTTGCCACGCCCACCCTAACGCCCATAACGCTTAAATCTGTCTACCGCCGGTAGGTGGCGCATTTCAATCTGGCTTTGCTGCTTGCTTATCTCCATTTTCCTTTGGTCCCTTTAGCTGAGTCTGATAGTCGAGGCACTCGACTATGGCATTCTTTCTTGTTTTTATTTTACTTTCTTTGTGCACCAGCGGGCTCTTCTTTTTTAAATTGCTCCAATTGATTTGTTTTCCGTTTTGCAACAAACCCAGCTGCTTGTCAGGAAGACCATGCCACATGCAAGGCGGGTGAACTTTGAAAACTTCCGTCACACTAGAAAGAATAAGATTTTTTGACTAATGAAACTCTTAGCCGATCTGAGTACTAGGCTTAAGCAAAGAACTTACAAAACTTACTCGAGCATTCTCCCTTGTTATACCCGTTACTGGTAGAGTAAAAGGGTATACTAGATTCGTCGGAAAGTATGTAACATGCGTAGTAACAAGGAAGCGTTTTCGACCCCATAAAGTATATATATTCTTGATCAGGATCTCTAGCCGAGTCGATCTAGCCATGTCCATCTGTCCGTCTGTCCGTATGAACGCTGAGATCTCGGAAACTATAAGAGCCAGGCTATTGGGATTCGGCATGCAAATTCCTGAGCTTCTTGCGCAGCGCAAGTTTGTTTCAGCAAGGTGCCACGCCCACTCTTACGCCCACTCTTACGCCCACAAGCCGCCCAAAACTGTGGCTCCTACAGCGTTGATGCTAGAATAAAAATTTTAACAGAAATGTATTGTTCTCATCATTGTCTATCAATTGATCCAAACAAAAAGTATGCCACGCCCACTGTAACGCCCACAAACCGCCCACAAACTTCAAAAAATCGTAATTATGAACGCGGATATCTCGGAAACTATAAAAGGTAGAGAATTGGGACTTCAGATTTAGATTCCGTTGCCTTGTACGCAGCGCCCACAAGCCGCCCAAATCAGTCTACCTCCCACATAACCATATATTGGGTTCGCGGGTAGGTGGCGAATATCAATCTCGCTTTATTGCTTGCATATCTCGATTTCCCTTTGGTCCATAAAGTATATATTTTCTTGATCAGGATCACTAGCCTAGTCGATATAGCCATGTCCGCAATTTCCATGCTAGATAAAATATTTTAACTGAAATGTATTAGCCTCGTCAATACCTATCGATTGATTAAAAAAAAAGATTGCCACGCCCACTCTAACGCCCATTAACCGCCCAAATCTGTGTCGCCCACAATTTCCATGCTAGATAAAATATTTTAACTGAAATGTTTTAGTCTCATCAATACCTATCTATTGATCCAAAAAAAAAGTTTGCCACGTCCACTCTAACGCCCATAAGGCCTGAATCTGTCTACCGCCCACATAACCATATATTGGGTTCGCGGGTAGGTGGCGCATATCAATCTCGCTTTACTGCTTGCATATCTCGATTTCCCTTTGGTCCATTTATCTGAGTAACGGGTATCTGATAGTCGAGGTACTCGAGCGTTCTCCCTTGTTATACCCGTTAATCGTAGAGTAAAAGGGTATACTAGATTCTTCGGAAAGTATGTAACATGCGGAAGGAAGCGTTTCCGACCCCATAAAGTGTATATATTCTTGATCAGGATCACTAGCCGAGTCGTTATAGACATGTCCGTCTGTCCGTCTGTCCGTATGAACGCTGAGATCTCGGAAACTATGAGAGCTAGGCTATTGGGATTTGGCATGCAGATTCCTGAGCCTCTTGCGCAGCGCAAGTTTGTTTCAGCTGGGTGCCACGCCCACTCTTACGCCCACAAGCCTCCCAAAACTGTGGCTCCTACAGTGCTGATGCTAGAATACAAATTTTAACAGAAATGTATTGTTCTCATCAGTGTATATCGATTGATCCAAACAAAAAGTTTGCCACGCCCACTGTAACGCCTACAAACAGCCCACAAACTTAAAAAAATCGTAATTATGAACGCGGATATCTCGGAAACTATAAAAGGTAGAGAATTTGGACTTCACAAGCCGCCCAAATCTGTGGCTCCTACAGTTTTGATGCTAGAAAAAAAATTTTAACAGAAATGTATTGTTATCATCAGTGTCTATCGATTGATTCAAACAAAAAGTTTGCCACGCCCACTGTAACGCCAACAAACAGCCCACAAACTTCAAAAAATCGTAATTATGAACGCGGATATCTCGGAAACTATAAAAGGTAGAGAATTGCGACTTCAGATTTACAAATTTTAACAGAAATATATTGTTCTCATCAGTGTCTATCGATTGATCCACACAAAAAGGTTGCCACGCCCACTGTAACGCACACAAACGCCCAGTGTGCTTTACAGAAATGTATCGTTCTCATCAGTGTCTATCGATTGATCCAAACAAAAAGTTTGCCACGCCCACTGTAACGCCCACAAACCGCCCACAATCTTCAAAAAATCATATTTATAAGCGCGGATATCTCGGAAACTATAAAAGGTAGAGAATTTGGACTTCAGATATAGATTCCGTAGCCTTGTACGCAGAGCATGTTTGTTACGCGAATATGCCACGCCCACTTTAACGCCCACAAGAATAAAAATTTTAACAGAAATGTATTGTTCTCATCATTGTCTATCGATTGATCCAAACAAAAAGTTTGCCACGCCCACTGTAACGCCCACAAACAGCCCACAAACTTCAAAAAATCGTAATTATGAACGCGGATATCTCGGAAACTATAAAAGGTCGAGAATTGGGACTTCAGATTTAGATTCCGTTGCCTTGTACGCAGCGCCCACAAGCCGCCCAAATCAGTCTACCTCCCACATAACCATATATTGGGTTCGCGGGTAGGTGGCGAATATCAATCTCGCTTTATTGCTTGCATATCTCGATTTCCCTTTGGTCCATAAAGTATATATTTTCTTGATCAGGATCACTAGCCTAGTCGATATAGCCATGTCCGCAATTTCCATGCTAGATAAAATATTTTAACTGAAATGTATTAGCCTCGTCAATACCTATCGATTGATTAAAAAAAAAGATTGCCACGCCCACTCTAACGCCCATTAACCGCCCAAATCTGTGTCGCCCACAATTTCCATGCTAGATAAAATATTTTAACTGAAATGTTTTAGTCTCATCAATACCTATCTATTGATCCAAAAAAAAAGTTTGCCACGTCCACTCTAACGCCCATAAGGCCTGAATCTGTCTACCGCCCACATAACCATATATTGGGTTCGCGGGTAGGTGGCGCATATCAATCTCGCTTTACTGCTTGCATATCTCGATTTCCCTTTGGTCCATTTAACTGAGTAACGGGTATCTGATAGTCGAGGTACTCGAGCGTTCTCCCTTGTTATACCCGTTAATCGTAGAGTAAAAGGGTATACTAGATTCGTCGGAAAGTATGTAACATGCGGAAGGAAGCGTTTCCGACCCCATAAAGTATATATATTCTTGATCAGGATCACTAGCCGAGTCGTTATAGCCATGTCCGTCTGTCCGTCTGTCCGTATGAACGCTGAGATCTCGGAAACTATGAGAGCTAGGCTATTGGGATTTGGCATGCAGATTCCTGAGCCTCTTGCGCAGCGCACGTTTGTTTCAGCTGGGTGCCACGCCCACTCTTACGCCCACAAGCCTCCCAAAACTGTGGCTCCTACAGTGCTGATGCTAGAATACAAATTTTAGCAGAAATGTATTGTTCTCATCAGTGTATATCGATTGATCCAAACAAAAAGTTTGCCACGCCCACTGTAACGCCTACAAACAGCCCACAAACTTCAAAAAATCGTAATTATGAACGCGGATATCTCGGAAACTATAAAAGGTAGAGAATTTGGACTTCACAAGCCGCCCAAATCTGTGGCTCCTACAGTTTTGATGCTAGAATAAAAATTTTAACAGAAATGTATTGTTATCATCAGTGTCTATCGATTGATCCAAACAAAAAGTTTGCCACGCCCACTGTAATGCCAACAAACAGCCCACAAACTTCAAAAAATCGTAATTATGAACGCGGATATCTCGGAAACTATAAAAGGTAGAGAATTGCGACTTCAGATTTACAAATTTTAACAGAAATATATTGTTCTCATCAGTGTCTATCGATTGATCCACACAAAAAGGTTGCCACGCCCACTGTAACGCACACAAACGCCCAGTGTGTTTTACAGAAATGTATCGTTCTCATCAGTGTCTATCGATTGATCCAAACAAAAAGTTTGCCACGCCCACTGTAACGCACACAAACGCCCAGTGTGTTTAACAGAAATGTATCGTTCTCATTAGTGTCTATCGATTGATCCAAACAAAAAGTTTGCCACGCCCACTGAAAAGCCCACAAACCGCCCACAAACTTCTAAAAATCATATTTATAAGCGCGGATATCTCGGAAACTATAAAAGGTAGAGAATTTGGACTTCAGATTTAGATTCCGTAGCCTTGTACGCAGCGCATGTTTGTTACGCGAATATGCCACGCCCACTTTAACGCCCACAAGCCGCGAAAATCTGTGGCGCCCACAATTTTCATGCTAGATAAAAAGTTTTAACTGAAATGTATTAGCCTCGTCAATACCTATCGATTGATCCAAAAAAAAGATTGCCACGCCCACTCTAACGCCCATGAGCCGCCCAAGTCTGTGGCGCCCACAATTTCTATGCTAGATAAAATAATTTAACTGAAATGTTTTAGTCTCATCAATACCTATCGATTGATCCAAAAAAAAAGTTTGCCACTTCCACTCTAACGCCCATAAGGCCTAAATCTGTCATCCGCCCACATAACCATATATTGGGTTCGCGGGTAGGTGGCGCATATCAATCTCGATTTCCCTTTGGTCCATTTAACTGAGTAACGGGTATCTGATAGTCGAGGTACCCGAGCATTCTCCCTTGTTATACCCGTTACTGGGAGAGTAAAAGGGTATACTAGATTCGTCGGAAAGTATGTAACAGACAGAAGGAAGCGTTTCCGACCCCATAAAGTATATATATTCGTGATCAGAATCACTAGCCGAGTCGATCTAGCCATGTCCTTCTGTCAGTCTGTCCGTATAAACGCTGAGATCTCGGAAACTATAAGAACTAGGCTATTGGGATTTGGCATGCAGATTCCTGAGCTTCTTGCGCAGCGCAAGTTGGTTTCAGCAGGTTGCCACGCCCACTCTTACGCCCACAAGCCGCCCAAAACTATGGCTCCTACAGTGCTGATAGGTTAGGTTAGGTTAGGGCGGCTGTCGGACTATAGTCCGACGCACTTAGACCTCAATTGGTCCATTGTGATACCGCATGATCTCGTTTTTTTTCTTCTCTAGGGTCCCGTTTTTAGTAGTTTCATCCTGTGTTAAGCTGATCAGCATGTCTTCCACCCGGAAGATTTAATAAAGGCACTTATGTTTTTGAGATTAATCTCCGATATTTCGGTAAGATCGTCGATGAAGGGGTTTCTTAAGTGTTTCAGTATGAGTCTGCATAGGGCTGGGCAGAAGCAGAGAAGGTGTTCTACCGTTTCCACTTCTTCCTCATCCCTACAGCTTCTGCAGAAATCATTTTGAGGGGCTTTTAGCCTGCCGGCATGTGCGCCAACAAGCCAGTGGCCTGTAAGAGCTCGGTTCAACTTGCCACACTCTGTGCGGCTGAGTTTGAGTAACTCCGAGGTTTTTTTGTTGTTTATCACAGGCCATGTCTGGTGAGAGATGCGACACTGTGGTGCGTTTTGCCAATGGGTGTTGGCTAGTGTGTTGAAGTAGTTTTTTATATTTAGCTTGCAAGTAGCCATGGGCATTCCGACATTCTCCTCTCCTGGGAGGAGAGGCTTGGTGGTGCCCTGCGTGGCTAATTTGCCCGCTATGCAGCTGCCTACGATGTCCCGGTGACCCGGAACCCATATTAGGCTGATGGTAAACTGATTTGCCATCTCGTGGAGAGATCTGCGACAGTCTGCTATTGTACGAGAGTTGGTGTTTGTCGAGTAGATCGACTTTATAGCCGCTTGGATGTCACTATATATGTTTAGGTGTCCTCTTTGGAGGCTAAGGTTCCTTAAACAGGTTAGTGCTTCTTTTATAGCGTGGACCTCCGCCTGAAAGACGCTGCAGTGGTCCAGGAGCCTGAATGACATCCTGATATCTAATTGTTCGGAGTATACACCTCCACCAACGTGTCCTTCTAATTTGGAGCCATCTGTACAGAAACAGATTGCGTCCGTCGTGTACGGTCGGCCCTGCTCCCATTCCTCTCTATCAGGAATCAGGGCCTCAAAGGGTGTATAGTCACACATTCAATAAATTTGCATAGATCCGTGATCTTCGGAATCGATTTATCATGCTGGAGCATTTTAGCATGGCCATAAAATTGGGCTTTCCACTGCCCAGTGTCCCCCAGTCGAATAGCTGCCGATTTGGCCCTTTCCATGCCTGCTAAGTCCAGGCTAGGGAGGTTCAAGATCGCATTCAGCGCTTCATTCGGGGTGGTAAGATCGCAAAGTGTTTGTGGATATTTTCCATTAAAGATGATGGCGACGTCGTCTGCGTATGCCACGACCTTACAACCTCCTCCTTCCAGAATCCACACTAGTTTAATGATGCACTACGTGCAGTACAAACAAGTGGCCCAACGACACCAAGCACGTGCTTGTTACGCGCGGGGGCCTTTTATCAATTTGGGCAAAAATGCGAGTTAGCGAGGAAGATACAAATAACAAATAGAGACAGGACACAAATGAAAATAAAAGAAGCAACTAAGAATGAAGCAAATGAGTTAAAATATTAGTTTTTAATACCGGGATAGAAGTTGAAAAAATTTTTTTGTACCGACACAATACGGTCAATGTTCACTTGATATTGTGGACTCCAAACCGAAGAACCATATTCCAAAATAGGACGGACAAGGGAGGTAAATAATAATTTGGTTGTATAAGGGTCATCAAATTCTTTTGACCAACGCTTTATAAACCCAAGAACACTCATGGCCTTGTTGACAGTGGACATTATGTGGCAGTCAAATTTAAGTTTTGGGTCCAGAAGAAAGCCTAAGTCATTAACGGAATGTATACGGTCAAGTGACGTATTTTGAAGAGAGTAACTAACAAAAGTAGGAGTACCCCTATAAAAAGTCATAACGTTGCATTTAAGGCAGTTCAAATTTAAAAGGTTGTACTCACACCATCCCTGAAAACATTCAATATCTGACTGTTAGTTGAAACCCGACGCTATATAGTTATATGATAAACAAAGCTTAACATCATCAGCATACTTTAGTACACGAGAATGTGTTATGGTAGAGGAAAGATCGTTAATAAACAAAGTAAACAGCAAAGGACCCAAATGACTACCCTGAGGCACTCCAGATGTCACGTAGATCAATTTTGAAACAGCGTTCTTGAATATAACCCTCTGAGTCCTACCATTCAAATAACTTGATATCCAAGATAATAGTTTACATGGAAACCCAAGCTGATTTAATTTGAATAATAAGTTAAGTTGCTAAGTCTCTTAAGAGAGAACTTTCCGTAATTTCAGGGGTAAAAATACAATTTGCCCTATTTAAGGGATTAGGGTAGTTAGAATTTGACCAAGCAGCCGAACTATAAGTAGTTTGGAAAAACTCTGCAAATAAATCAGCAATTTCAGAATCCTTCGATGCCTCCATTGAGATAAAACGTACCGATGAAAGCAATGCCGACGACTTACTCTTGGCATTAACAAAGTTATAAAACTGCATCTTATACATAGAATAGCAATGACTGTTGAGAACATTATAGTCCGATCGAGCCACCACATATTTCGAAAAATCAGATGGCTTGCCCGATTTTTATACTTTTTATAGGTGTCTGTTTTAAGGTTTTTAAGTCTTTGAAGCGCATTGGTAAACCAAGGAGGCCTGTTAAGCTTTGAAGGAAGCCTATCAAGAACGCATTCATTAAAAAAAGTATTTAACACTATATCAGTGTGGACGGCAGTACACGTAGTGGCGAAGCGTGCAAGAGAGCGTGCGAAGACAACTACTATACATATATAGCCGCAGAATTGAAAATCTGCCATTATGGTCCGATCGTAACGAGTGATACACCAATCGAAAGGTATCGCAAAAACTAAGAAGATTGCATACCAAGACTTTCAAAATATAGATTTGTTTGGGAGAAAAAGCGGTGAAAGTGTAAAAGTAAAAATTGAGAAAATTGGATATGTATTCGGCACGCTACAACAGAACATTTACGTGTAGGTAAATAAAAAATTACTGTTGCGGGCCGAAATCATAAATTTAATATAGTTTATTTATTTTATCGAATGTAATATCATTTTTCGTCACAATTGTTGATACCGTGACTTCAGACGGGTCTGAAACAAACACAAGATCTAGTTGTCTATTTAATGAATTCCGTATAAAGCTTACTTGCTGTAACGATAATTCTAAAAGACCAAGTACAGTAGGAGGAGACCAAGAAATATCAGGGAGATTAAAGTCACGCAAAACAATCAAAAGGTCTCTGTTAGAAAGAAGGGATAGAACAGATTTTATCGGTCCTAAAGGCATTAAAGTTATTTGACAGAACTTCAGAGTCAGATATCTCAGGTTTCAGCCAAGTTTCCGTAAAAGCCAAAATATCTGCAGTAAATGCTTGGGTAGCTTCATATTTAGTCCCCTAACATTTTGATAAGCCAAAAATAAACTTTTTAGTTTTTTGGCGCAGTGGATGGTCTGTTATTTGTTCTCGCTTTATTGGGAACAAATTCTTTTATTACTAAATCATCATTAAGCCAAAAGCTTTCAGAAAGTAGTACCTTAAACACATCAAATGCAAATGCAAATATTTTAAAAGAGGATATACTACGAGCATATGAAAATCGACATTGTTCAACTGAAATATTCTCGGATGGGAATTTTTCACGTATAAATTCCAAAACATCCTCAGATGAGGTATCTGGGGTGAATCTAGAAACAAATATTTGCTTCCTATGTGGAACAACTGACAGTTTCTTACGTCCCCCAGCAGCAGATTGAGCCACACTAAGCTGAGAGCCAGAAACGGTACCTTCTGTACCTATAGGTACGGTCGGCACCGTAGCCGACACTCCAGACTTTGAGTGACTCCACGTGAATCAGCTGTATCCCTAGGCGCAGTTGGTTCACTTACCCCAGTGTCGACAGAAACTGCTGCAGCTACCAAGTTCGGATTTGGGGACGATACCGTGACCGTATTAACTGCCGCTAAGCTGGCTTTTTTGCGTTTAGGCGACTCAGGTAGTAATCTTTTATTATTAAATTGGGCACAATCGGAATGGAACCCCTCATTGAGCTGTTTAAAAGCACCTGACAGATTTAAAAGGCTGTCTCGAGTCTGCTTCATTAAGCCGCTCATCTCAACTACCACTTACTGCAGGATTCACATGACCACATGAGACCAGAATTCAGATCAATGAAGTCTTTGACTGTGCCAGTAAAACACTAACACAACTATAAGGCAAAGCTTTGTTAAAAAACAAACACAAAAAACTCGCAAAAAATCACTGATTAAGACAAAAACTCAGAGCACAAAAGTAAACACATCTGTTCACAAGCGACTCTAAATCGAATGTGTGATTATTATATATTCCACAAGAGGGGTGATAGTACACCTCCTTGCGGGGTGCCTCTGTTTACTAGTCTAGTCTGGGTTGAGGTCCCCAGTGTGGCTGTGACCATTCTGCTTTTCAGCAATTTATGGATTAGCCTCACCATTAGCGGCTCAACCCCTAGTTCTGTGAGAGATTCTGTTATAGCAGTGGGGAGCACGTTATTGAAGGCTCCCTCTATATCCAGGAAGGCGATCAGATTTCTCGATGCTGCTTACCACCAAGTGTAGCGCCGATTCGGTTGACTTACCTTTGGTGTAAGCGTGCTGTGCTTCTGATATTTGTGTCGGGTCTACGGTGGCCCTTATGTGTAGGCTAATCATTCTTTCAAAGCTCTTAAGCAGGAATGATGTTAGGCTTATTGGCCTAAAATCCTTTGCTGTGGTGTGAGTGGCCTTCCCTGCCTTAGGAATGAAAACCACCTTTGTTTCTTGCCATGCTGTTGGTAGTTCTCCTACCGCCAGGACGGATGGGAAGATGTAAGCCTGTGTTACCCCGTCCGGTCCCGGCGACTTGTGTGGCTTGAACTTATGAATGGACCATTTCATGTTGCGGTCTGATAGGAGTGGATCTAATTCGATTCGCTCTCCTGCTTCTCTTTCAGGAGGATGGACAATAAAGTTTCTATGAATCTATGGTCCGAAAAGGAGTGCTCGTCAGAGACTGCCCAGTTTTTGACTGCGCCTACGAGAGAATCTGATACCAAAGTTAGATCTATGATCGTTTGGCAAGCTTTAGTTATGAATGTAGGGACATTGCCCCTATTGCATAAGAATAGGTTCGAATTTAGAATAAAATCAAAAAGAGACTCACCTCTGTCGTTGTTGTTTGGGCAAACCTTTCTTGAGCTTTTCGCATTCCTCTGCCAGTCCTCTGACCAGCGCATCTGGGGGGTTTTCCTTTTCAAAGGCCAAGTAGGCCGATAGGACCCTTATAGAGCCACTTTGCAGCTCCAGGCTTACTGCGGTGTTGTCTCCGTTGCTGTAATTGCGAAGTAGAAATATACTAAGATGCCTTTTGGCTAATATGCAGGTTCGAATTTTACCTTCTTTGGGTTCAAGCATAAGCTTGTATTCCTTTGTTCCTAGTCCAGCAACCTTGCCTCCTACTACCCAAGGTTCCTGTACAAGGACTAGGTCGACTCCGCCTTCGGTCAGGCGAAGCAGAAGTGCAGCAGACGCTGCTTTACTGTGGTGAAGGTTTATTTGTAGAAGTCTTAGTGACATCTACAGCTTCAACCTCCACCACAGTGACGTCGGCCTCCTCTGTGTCGCTGAGGTCTACGTCCTCGATGGCCGGTCCGAGCGCTCGCATCTCTCTGCTTAGCGACGAGTCGGTAGAGTAGCCATCCTCCGGCCCACCAGGTGCCTCCAACTCCTCAGCAAGCACCTGCTCGGCTGGGTTGCCGGCAGTGCTACTAGCGGCGTTGGAGTCGCCCGTATACACCTTGATGTGTATCGCACTGAATCCGAAGTTCAGCGCTCCTCGAGCAGTCTCGATCGGAGCAACTGACTCCTTGTTCAGGACCAACACCGCCTGGTTGACGTCCCCTTCATGCTCCTCCACCTTGACGACTTTCCAGTCCTTCGTGGGGAGGTGCGGGCTGCATTCTTGCAACATGAAGAGGATGTCCTCCGGCGCCTTGATCGCTGCTGGAAGCCAGATCCTGGCTCGGGGTCTACTGGGGACATCGCACCCTCGTATACCTCGCTGAGCTTGCTCGTCGCCTGTTTATACATGTCAGCCGACCGCTGACTGTCGCAGGCCACCACCTTGACGCTGCCCTGGTACCAGCCCGCGTCCATGCAGCAGGGCGAGGTGCCTGGCTTCTCCCGTACCATGCGCAGGCAAATAAGGGGAAAGGTGGGACTCCACTGCCTTTCACTTGTTCCTGGGGATCCTGCCCTCCGGATTTCCCCTGTCAATCAGGCCGATGGTCCGGGTAGTTCGAGGGATGGCTGCCTTTTCGCCTGAGTCCCTTCTTGAGTGGGCTTGTCCTGCCCGTAGTAAGGAAGCACCTTTCTTGCTCACTCTACCTTTTTAAGCCATTCAGCGCAGAGTCTGGGTGGCAGTCCGCCTTTCTGCGTATGTGTATTTGTTAGCTTCAGCGGGTGGCCCGAGCGCCTTGGCAGTGCCTACCGCTGCTTTAGGCGCAGATGCGCTCGTGGCGGAGGCGTTTGCGGCTGGCTTTCTGCCACCCGTCATCCCCAGTTTGGGATGCAGCCCTTTCTGGACCGTGCTTGTATGGATGGTGGAACCAGTGTTCAGCTTATCCATGGGTTTTTTGAGAGTTCCCGTCTCTGTGTTTTGTTATTAGTTTGCTTTTAATGTTCAATAATTTGGTCCCACGAGTTGCGGAGAAGGGAAAAAGTCCGCCCGGGCAGAGATCCGCGATGCCCGGGTAAGGCGATAGTTAGAACAGGGGGTCGCCATGTCCCTGAGCACACCGTTTGAGACTGGGCTAGTTTTTGATCCGGGCCCCCAGCCAGGCTGACTCTTGGCACGCTCCGTATTACACCGTAGTTCGGCCCGGAGTGAGATGTTTTTTGGGAGGGGAGATGGGTAGGTGTTGTGTTGGGAGTGGGTTTGTGTAAAGCAACAATTTAGATGCGGCTGAACAACTCGCTTCGTCGGTATTGCATCGTTGCAAAATACCCGCTGGCTGTCCGGGACTGTTTATTTACTGGGGTTTCCGTCCACGATTCCGTGTTTGACTTCTCCCACCAGCTTATTCACAGTTGGCCTCGAGAGAGGTCGTCCGCTATCCGCAACCTGCAACCCGCTCGGTTGCCTCAGCTAGGCGACTTTGGAACCATCTCACAAGTTCCTCAGCCGAGTACAGTGCTGATGCTAGAATACAAATTTTAGCAGAAATGTATTGTTCTCATCAGTGTCTATCGATTGATCCAAACAAAAAGTTTGCCACGCCCACTGTAACGCCCACAAACGCCCAGTGTGTTTAACAGAAATGTATCGTTCTCATCAGTGTCTATCGATTGATTCAAACAAAAAGTTTGCCACGCTCACTGTAACGCCCACAAACCGCCAACAAAAAAAAAAAAAATAAAGTTTTAACTGAAATGTATTAGCCTCGTCAATACCTATCGACTGATCCAAAAAAAAGATTGCCACGCCCACTTTAACGCCCATTAACCGCCCAAATCTGTGGCGCCCACAATTTCCATGCTAGATAAAATGTTTTAACTGAAATGTATTAGTCTCATCAATACCTATCTATTGATCCAAAAAAAAAGTTTGCCACTTCCACTCTAACGCCCATAAGGCCTAAATCTGTCTACCGCCCACATAACCATATATTGGGTTCGCGGGTAGGTGGCGCATATCAATCTCGCTTTACTGCTTGCATATCTCGATTTCCCTTTGGTCCATTTAACTAAGTAACGGGTATCTGATAGTCGAGGTACTCGAGCGTTCTCCCTTGTTATACCCGTTACTCGTAGAGTAAAAGGGTATACTAGATTCGTCGGAAAGTATGTAACATGCGGAAGGAAGCGTTTCCTACCCCATAAAGTATATATATTCTTGATCAGGATCACTAGCCGAGTCGATCTAGCCATGTCCGTCTGTCCGTCTGTCCGTATGAACGCTGAGATCTCGGAAACTATCAGAGCTAGGCTATTGGGACTTGCCATGCAGATTCCTGAGCTTCTTGCGCAGCGCAAGTTTGTTTCAGCAGGGTGAAACGCCCACAAGCCGCCCAAATCTGTGGCTCCTACAGTTTTAATGCTAGAAGAAAAATTTTAATTGAAATGTATTAGTCTCGTCAATTCCTATCGATTGACCCCAAAAAAAGTTTGCCACGCCCACTCTAACGCCCATAAGGCCTAAATCTGTCTACCGCTCACATACCCATATATTGGGATCGCGGGTAGGTGGCGCATTTCTATCTCGCCTTACTGCTTGCATATCTCTATTTCCCTTTGGCCCCTTTAGCTGAGTAACGGGTATCTGATAGTCGAGGTACTCGAGGGTTCTCCCTTGTTATACCCGTAGAGTAAAAGGGTATACTAGATTCGTCGGAAAGTATGTAACAGACAGAAGGAAGCGTTTCCGACCCCATAAAGTATATATATATTCTTGATCAGAATCACTAGCCGAGTCGATCTAGCCATGTCCTTCTGTCCGTCTGTCCGTATAAACTATAAGAACTAGGCTATTGGGATTTGGCATGCAGATTCCTGAGCTTCTTGCGTTAAAAATTTTAACAGAAATGTTCTGTTCTCATCATTGTCTATCGATTGATCCAAACAAAAAGTTTGCCACGCCCACTGTAACGCCCACAATCTGCCCACAAACTTTAAAAAATCATATCAATTTCGCTTTACTGCTTGCATATCTCGATTTCCCTTTGGTCCATTTAACTGAGTAACGGGTATCTGATAGTCGAGGTACTCGAGCGTTCTCCCTTGTTATACCCGATACTCGTAGTGTAAAAGGGTATACTAGATTCGTCGGAAAGATTGTAACATGTGGAAGGAAGCGTTTCCGACCCCATAAAGTATTGTATATACATCTCGATCTAGCCGAGTCGATATAGCCATGTCCGTCTGTCCGTCTGTCCAAATGAACGCTTAGATCTCGGAAACTATAAGAGCTAGGTTATTGGGATTTGGCATGCAGATTCCTGATCTTCTGGCGCAGCGCAAGTTTGTTTCAGCGGGGTAAAACGCCCACTCTAACGCCCACAAGCCGCCCTAATCTGTGGCTCCTACAGTTTTAATGCTAGAAGAAAAATTTTAACTTAAATGTATTAGTCTCGTCAATACCTATCGATTGACCCAATAAAAAATGTTTGCCACGCCCACACTAACGCCCATAAGGCCTAAGTCTGTCTACCGCCCACATCTCAATCTCGCTTTACTGCTTGCATATCTCCATTTCCCTTTGGCCCCTTTAGCTGAGTAACGGGTATCTGATAGTCGAGGCACTCGAGCATTCTCCCTTGTTATACCCGTTACTCGTAGAGTAAAAGGGTATACTAGATTCGTCGGAAAGTATGTAACAGACAGAAGGAAGCGTTTCCGACCCCATAAAGTATATATATTCTTGATCAGGACCACTAGCCGAGTCGATCTAGCCATGTCCGTCTGTCCGTCTGTCCGTATGAACACTGAGATCTCGGAAACTATAAGAGCTAGTCTATTGGAATTGGGCATGCAGATTCCTGAGCTTCTTGTGCAGTGCAAGTTGGTTTCAGCAGGGTGCCACGCCCACTTAAACGCCCACAAGCCGCCCAAAACTGTGGCTCCCACAGTTTTGATGCTAGAATAATGTAATGAAATGTAATGAGATGTATTGTTCTCATCAGTGTCTATCGATTGATCCAAAAAAAAGTTTGCCACGCCCGCTGTAACGCCCACAAACCGCCCACAATACCTATCTATTGATCCAAAAAAAAAGTTTGCCACGTCCACTCTAACGCCCATAAGGCCTAAATCTGTCTACCGCCCACATAACCATATATTGGGTTCGCGGGTAGGTGGCGCATATCAATCTCGCTTTACTGCTTGCATATCTCGATTTCCCTTTGGTCCATTTAACTGAGTAACGGGTATCTGATAGTCGAGGTACTCGAGCGTTCTCCCTTGTTATACCCGTTACTCGTAGAGTAAAAGGGTAAACTAGATTCGTCGGAAAGTATGTAACATGCGGAAGGAAGCGTTTCCGACCCCATAAAGTATATATATTCTTGATCAGGATCAAGTCCGGATCCGTCTGTCCGTATGAACGCTGAGATCTCGGAAACTATAAGAGCTAGGCTATTGGGATATGGAATGCAGATTCCTGAGCTTCTTGCGCAGCGCAAGATGGTTTCAGCAGGGTGCCACGCCCACTCAAACGCCCACAAGCCGCCCAAAACTGTGGCTCCTACAGTTTTGATGCTAGAATAACAATTTTAACATAAATGTATTGTTCTCATCAGTGTCTATCGATTGATCCAAACAAAAAGTTTGCCACGCCCACTGTAACGCCCACAAACCGCCCACAAACTTCAAAAAATCGTAATTATGAACGCGGATATCTCGAAAATTATAAAAGGTAGAGAATTGGGACTTCAGATTTAGATTCCGTAGCCTTGTACGCAGCGCATGTTTGTTACGCGAATATGCCACGCCCACAAGATAAAAAAATGTAATTGAAATGTATTAGACTCGTCAATACCTATCGATTGATCCAAAAAAAAAGATTGCCACGCCTACTCTAACGCCCATTAACCGCCCAAATCTGTGGCGCCCACAATTTCCATGCTAGATAAAATATTTTAACTGAAATGTATTAGTCTCATCAATACCTATCTATCCAAAAAAAAAATTTGCCACGTCCACTCTAACGCCCATAAGGCCTAAATCTGTCTACCGCCCACATAACCATATATTGGGATCGCGGGTAGGTGGCTCATATCAATCTCGCTTTACTGCTTGCGTATCTCGATTTCCCTTTGGTCCATTTAACTGAGTAACGGGTATCTGATAGTCGAGGTACTCGAGCGTTCTCCCTTGTTATACCCGTTACTCGTAGAGTAAAAGGGTATACTAGATTCGTCGGAAAGTATTTAACATGCGGAAGGAAGCGTTTCCGACCCCATAAAGTATAGATATTCTTGATCATTATCACTTAATCTGTCAACCGACCACATAACCATATATTGGGTGGCGCAAATAAATTTCGCTTTACTGCTTGCATATATCGACTTCCCTTTGGTCCATTTAACTGAGTAACGGGTATCTGATAGTCGAGGTACTTGAGCGTTCTCCCTTGTTATACCCGTTACTCGTAGAATAAAAGGGTATACTAGATTCGTCGGAAAGTATGTAAAATGCGGAAGGAAGCGTTTCAGACCCCATAAAGTATATATATTCTTGATCAGGATCACTAGCCGAGTCGATCTAGCCATGTCCGTCTGTCCGTATGAACGCTGAGATCTCGCAAACTATAAGAGCTAGGCTATTGGGATTTGGCATGCAGATTCCTGAGCTTCTTGCGCAGCGCAAGTTGGTTTCAGCAGGGTGCCACGCCCACGTAAACGCCCACAAGCCGCCCAAAACTGTGGCTCCTACAGTTTTGATGCAAGAATAAAAATTTTAACACAAATGTATTGTTCTCATCAGTGTCTATCGATTGATCAAAACAAAAAGTTTGCCACGCCCACTGTAACGCCCACAAACCGCCCACAAACTTCAAAAAATCATAATTATGAACGCGGATATCTCGGAAACTATAAAAGGTAGAGAATTGGGACTTCAGATTTAGATTCCGTAGCCTTGTACGCAGCGCATGTTTGTTACGCGCCCACAAGCCGTCAAAATATGTGGCGCCCACATTTTTCATGCTAGATAAAAAAATTTAACTAATCCAAAAAAAAGATTGCCATGCCTACTCTAACGCCCATTAACCGTCCAAATCTGTGGTGCCCACAATTTCCATGCTAGATAAAATATTTTAGCTGAAATGTATTAGTCTCATCAATACCTATCTATTGATCCAAAAAAAAAGATTGCCACGCCTACTCTAACGCCCATTAACCGCCCGAATCTGTGGCGCCCACAATTTCCATGCTAGATAAAATATTTTAGCTGAAATGTATTAGTCTCATCAATACCTATCTATTGATCCAAAAATTATTGATCAAAAAATCGTAATTATAAACGCGGATATCTCGGAAACTATAAAAGGTAGAGAATTGGGACTTCAGATTTAGATTCCGTAGCCTCGTACGCAGCGCATGTTTGTTACGCGAATATGCCACGCCCACCTTAACGCCCACAAGTCGCCAAAATCTGTGGCGCCCACAAATTTTCATGCTAGATAAAAGTTTTAACTGAAATGTATTAGCCTCGTCAATACCTATCGACTGATCCAAAAAAAAAGATTGCCACGCCCACTTTAACGCCCATTAACCGCCCAAATCTGTGGCGCCCACAATTTCCATGCTAGATAAAATGTTTTAAGTGAAATGTATTAGTCTCATCAATACCTATCTATTGATCCAAAAAAAAAGTTTGCCACTTCCACTCTAACGCCCATAAGGCCTAAATCTGTCTACCGCCCACATAACCATATATTGGGTTCGCGGGTAGGTGGCGCATATCAATCTCGCTTTACTGCTTGCATATCTCGATTTCCCTTTGGTCCATTTAACTAAGTAACGGGTATCTGATAGTCGAGGTACTCGAGCGTTCTCCCTTGTTATACCCGTTACTCGTAGAGTAAAAGGGTATACTAGATTCGTCGGAAAGTATGTAACATGCGGAAGGAAGCGTTTCCGACCCCATAAAGTATATATATTCTAAATCAGGATCACTAGCCAAGTCGATCTAGCCATGTCCGTCTGTATGTCTGTCCGTATGAACGCTGAGATCTCGGAAACTATCAGAGCTTGGCTATTGGGACTTGCCATGCAGATTCCTGAGCTTCTTGCGCAGCGCAAGTTTGTTTCAGCAGGGTGCAACGCCCACTCTAACGCCCACAAGCCGCCCAAATCTGTGGCTCCTACAGTTTTAATGCTAGAAGAAAAATTTTAACTGAAATGTATTAGTCTCGTCAATACCTATCGATTGACCCCAAAAAAAGTTTGCCACGCCCACTCTAACGCCCATAAGGCCTAAATCTGTCTACCGCTCACATACCCATATATTGGGATCGCGGGTAGGTGGCGCATTTCAATCTCGCTTTACTGCTTGCATATCTCCATTTCCCTTTGGCCCCTTTAGCTGAGTAACGGGTATCTGATAGTCGAGGCACTCGAGCGTTCTCCCTTGTTATACCCGTTACTCGTAGAGTAAAAGAGTATACTAGATTCGTCGGAAAGTATGTAACAGACAGAAGGAAGCGTTTCCGACCCCATAAAGTATATATATTCTTGATCAGAATCACTAGCCGAGTCGATCTAGCCATGTCCTTCTGTCCGTCTGTCCGTATAAACTATAAGAACTAGGCTATTGGGATTTGGCATGCAGATTCCTGAGCTTCTTGCGTTAAAAATTTTAACACAAATGTATTGTTCTCATCAGTGTCTATCGACTGATCCAAACAAAAAGTTTGCCACGCCCACTGTAACGCCCACAAACCGCCCACAAACTTCAAAAAATCATATCAATTTCGCTTTACTGCTTGCTTATCTCGATTTCCCTTTGGTCCATTTAACTGAGTAACGGGTATCTGATAGTCGAGGTACTCGAGCGTTCTCCCTTGTTATACCCGATACTCGTAGAGTAAAAGGGTATACTAGATTCGTCGGAGAGATTGTAACATGTTGAAGGAAGCGTTTCCGACCCCATAAAGTATATACATTCTCGATCTAGCCGAGTCGATATAGCCATGTCCGTCTGTCCGTCTGTCCAAATGAACGCTTAGATCTCGGAAACTATAAGAGCTAGGTTATTGGGATTTGGAATGCAGATTCCTGAGCTTCTTGCGCAGCGCAAGTTTGTTTCAGCAGGGTGAAACGCCCACTCTAACGCCCACAAGCTGCCCAAATCTGTGGCTCCTACAGTTTTAATGCTAGAAGAAAAATTTTAACTGAAATGCATTAGTCTCGTCAATACCTATCGATTGACCCAACAAAAAATGTTTGCCACGCCCACTCTAACGCCCATAAGGCCTAAGTCTGTCTACCGCCCACATACCCATATATTGGGATCGCGGATAGGTGGCGCATTTCAATCTCGCTTTACTGCTTGCATATCTCCATTTCCCTTTGGCCCCTTTAGCTGAGTAACGGGTATCTGATAGTCGAGGCACTCGAGCGTTCTCCCTTGTTATACCCGTTACTCGTAGAGTAAAAGGGTATACTAGATTCGTCGGAAAGTATGTAACAGACAGAAGGAAGCGTTTCCGACCCCATAAAGTATATATATTCTTGATTAGGACCACTAGCCGAGTCGATCTAGCCATGTCCGTCTGTCCGTCTGTCCGTATGAACACTGAGATCTCGGAAACTATAAGAGCTAGGCTATTGGAATTTGGCATGCAGATTCCTGAGTTTCTTGTGCAGTGCAAGTTGGTTTCAGCAGGGTGCCACGCCCACTTAAACGCCCACAAGCCGCCCAAAACTGTGGCTCCCAGAGTTTTGATGCTAGAATAATGTAATGAAATGTAATGAGATGTATTGTTCTCATCAGTGTCTATCGATTGATCCAAAAAAAAGTTTGCCACGCCCGCTGTAACGCACACAAACCGCCCACAATACCTATCTATTGATCCAAAAAAAAAATTTGCCACGTCCACTCTAACGTCCATAAGGCCTAAATCTGTCTACCGCCCACATAACCATATATTGGGTTCGCGGGTAGATGGCGCATATCAATCTCGCTTTACTGCTTGCATATCTCGATTTCCCTTTGGTCCATTTAACTGAGTAACGGGTATCTGATAGTCGAGGTACTCGAGCGTTCTCCCTTGTTATACCCGTTACTCGTAGAGTAAAAGGGTATACTAGATTTGTCGGAAAGTATGTAACATGCGGAAGGAAGCGTTTCCGACCCCATAAAGTATATATATTCTTGATCAGGATCAAGTCCGGATCCGTCTGTCCGTATGAACGCTGAGATCTCGGAAACTATAAGAGCTAGGCTATTGGGATATGGAATGCAGATTCCTGAGCTTCTTGCGCAGCGCAAGATGGTTTCAGCAGGGTGCCACGCCCACTCAAACGCCCACAAGCCGCCCAAAACTGTGGCTCCTACAGTTTTGATGCTAGAATAAAAATTTTAAGATAAATGTATTGTCCTCATCAGTGTCTATCGATTGATCCAAACAAGAAGTTTGCCACGCCCACTGTAACGCCCACAAACCGCCCACAAACTTAAAAAAATCGTAATTATGAACGCGGATATCTCGAAAACTATAGAAGGTAGAGAATTGGGACTTCAGATTTAGATTCCGTAGCCTTGTACGCAGTGCATGTTTGTTACGCGAATATGCCACGCCCACAAGCCGCCAAGATATGCGGCGCCCAAAATTTTCATGCTAGATAAAAAAAGTTAACTGAAATGTATTAGCCTCGTCAATACCTATCGACTGATCCAAAAAAAAGATTGCCACGCCAACTCTAACGCCCATTAACCGCCCAAATCTGTGTCGCCCACAATTTCCATGCTAGAAAAAATAGTTTAACTGAACTGTATTTGTCTCATCAATACCTATTTATTGATCCAAAAAAAATTTGCCGCGTCCACTCTAACGCCCATAAGGCCTAAATCTGTCTACCGCCCACATAACCATATATTGGGTTCGCGGGTAGGTGGCGCATATCAATCTCGCTTTACTGCTTGCATATCTCGATTTCCCTTTGGTCCATTTAACTGAGTAACGGGTATCTGATAGTCGAGGTACTCGAGCGTTCTCCCTTGTATACTAGATTCGTCGGAAAGTATGTAACATGCGGAAGGAAGCGTTTCCGACCCCATAACGTATATATATTCTTGATCAGGATCACTTAATCTGTCTACCGCCCACATAACCATATATTGGGCTCGCGGGTAGGTGGCGCATATAAATTTCGCTTTACTGCTTGCATATCTCGACTTCCCTTTGGTCCATTTAACTAAGTAACGGGTATCTGATAGTCGAGGTACTTGAGCGTTCTCCCTTGTTATACCCGTTACTCGTAGAGTAAAGGGGTATGCTAGATTCTAGAAGGAAGCGTTTCCGACCCCATCTAGCCATGTCCGTCTGTCCGTCTGTCCGTATGAACGCTGAGATCTCGGAAACTATAAGAGCTAGGCTATTGGGATTTGGCATGCAGATTCCTGAGCTTCAAGCGCAGCGCAAGTTGGTTTCAGCAGGGTGCCACGCCCACTCCAACGCCCACAAGCCGCCCAAAACTGTGGCTCCTACAGTTTTGATGCTAGAATAACAATTTTAACATAAATGTATTGTTCTCATCAGTGTCTATCCATTGATCCAAACAAAAAGTTTGCCACGCCCACTGTAGCGCCCACAAACCGCCCACAAACTTCAAAATATCGTAATTATGAACGCGGATATCTCGAAAACTATAAAAGGTAGAGAATTGGGACTTCAGATTTAGATTCCGTAGTCTTGTACGCAGCGCATGTTTGTTATGCGAATATGCCACGCCCACTTTAACTCCCACAAGCCGCCAAAATATGTGGCGCCCACAATTTTCATGCTAGATAAAAAAATTTAATTGAAATGTATTAGCCTCTTCAATACCTATCGATTGATCCAAAAAAAAGATTGCCACGCCTACTCTAACGCCCATTAACCGCCCAAATCTGTGGCGCCCACAATTTCCATGCTAGATAAAATATTTTAACTGAAATGTATTAGTCTCATCAATACCTATCTATCCAAAAAAAAATTTGCCACGTCCACTCTAACGCCCATAAGGCCTAAATCTGTCTACCGCCCACATAACCATATATTGGGCTCGCGGGTAGGTGGCGCATATCAATCTCGCTTTACTGCTTGCGTATCTCGATTTCCCTTTGGTCCATTTAACTGAGTAACGGGTATCTGATAGTCGAGGTACTTGAGCGTTCTCCCTTGTTATACCCGTTACTGGGAGAGTAAAAGGGTATACTAGATTCGTCGGAAAGTATGTAACATGCGGAAGGAAGCGTTTCCGACCCCATAAAGTATAGATATTCTTGATCATTATCACTTAATCTGTCAACCGACCACATAACCATATATTGGGTGGCGCAAATAAATTTCGCTTTACTGCTTGCATATATCGACTTCCCTTTGGTCCATTTAACTGAGTAACGGGTATCTGATAGTCGAGGTACTTGAGCGTTCTCCCTTGTTATACCCGTTACTGGGAGAGTAAAAGGGTATACTAGATTCGTCGGAAAGTATGTAACATGCGGAAGGAAGCGTTTCCGACCCCATAAAGTATATATATTCTTGATCAGGATCACTAGCAGAGTCGATCTAGCCATGTCCGTCTGTCCGTCTGTCCGTATGAACGCTGAGATCTCGCAAACTATAAGAGCTAGGCTATTGGGATTTGGCATGCAGATTCCTGAGCTTCTTGCGCAGCGCAAGTTGGTTTCAAAAAATCATAATTATGAACGCGGATATCTCGGAAACTATAAAAGGTAGAGAATTGGGACTTCAGATTTAGATTCCGTAGCCTTGTACGCAGCGCATGTTTGTTACGCGCCCACAAGCCGCCAAAATATGTGGCGCCCACAATTTTCATGCTAGATAAAAAAATGTAACTGATCCAAAAAAAAGATTGCCACGCCTACTCTAACGCCCATTAACCGTCCAAATCTGTGGCGCCCACAATTTCCATGCTAGATAAAATATTTTAGCTGAAATGTATTAGTCTCATCAATACCTATCTAGTGATCCAAAAAAAAAGATTGCCACGCCTACTCTAACGCCCATTAACCGCCCGAATCTGTGGCGCCCACAATTTCTATGCTAGATAAAATATTTTAGCTGAAATGTATTAGTCTCATCAATACCTATCTATTGATCCAAAAAAAAGTTTGCCACGTCCACTCTAACGCCCATAAGGCCTATATCTGTCTACCACCCATATAACCATATATTGGGTTCGCGGGTAGGTGGCGCATATCAATCTCGCTTTACTGCTTGCATATCTCCATTTCCCTTTGGTCCATTTAACTGAGTAACGGGTATCTGATAGTCGAGGTACACGAGCGTTCTTCCTTGTTATACCCGTTACACGTACAGTAAGAGGGTATAAAAGCGTTTCCGACCCCATAAAGTATATATATTCTTGATCAGGATCACTAGCCGAGTCGATCTAGCCATGTCCGTCTGTCCGTCTGTCCGTATGAACGCTGAGATCTCGCAAACTATAAGAGCTAGGCTATTGGGATTTGGCATGCAGATTCCTGATCTTCTTGTGCAGCGCAAGTTTGTTTCAGCAGGGTGCCACGCCCACTCTTACGCCCACAAGCCGCCCAAAACTGTGGCTGCTAAAGTGTTGATGCTAGAATAAAAATTTTAACAGAAATGTATTGTTCTCATCAATGTCTATCGATTGATCCAAACAAAAAGTTTGCCACGCCCAATGTAACGCCCACAAACCGCCCACAAACTTCAAAAAATCGTAATTATGAACGCGGATATCTCGGAAACTATAAAAGGTAGAGAATTGGGACTTCAGATTTAGACTCCGTAGCCTTGTACGCAGCGCATGTTTGTTACGGGAATATGCCACGCCCACAAGCCGCCAAAGTCTGTGGCGCCCACAATTTTCATGCTAGATAAAAAGTTTTAACTGAAATGTATTAGCCTCGTCAATACCTATCGGTTGATAAAAAAAAAATTGCCACGCCCACCTTAACGCCCATTAACCGCCCAAATCTGTGGCGCCCACAATTTCCATGCTAAATAAAATATTTTAGCTGAAATGTATTAGTCTCATCAATACCTATCTATTGATCCAAAAAAAAGTTTGCCACGTCCACTCTAACGCTCATAAGGCCTAAATCTGTCTACCGCCCACATAACCATATATTGGGCTCGCGGGTAGGTGGCGCATATCAGATTCGCTTTACTGCTTGCATATCTCGATTTCCCTTTGGTCCATTTAACTGAGTAACGGGTATCTGATAGTCGAGGTACTCGAGCGTTCTCCCTTGTTATACCCGTTACTCGTAGAGTAAAAGGTTATACTAGATTCGGCCGAAAGTATGTAACATGCGGAAGGAAGCGTTTCCGACCCCATAAAGTATATATATTCTTGATCAGGATCACTAGCCGAGTTGTTATAGCCATGTCCGTCTGTCCGTCGGTCCGAATGAACGCTTAGATCTCGGAAACTATAATAGCTAGGCTATTGGCATTTGGCATGCAGATTCCTGATCTTCTTGCGCAGCGCAAGTTTGTTTAAGCAGGGTGAAACGCCCACTCTAACGCCCACAAGCCGCCCAAATCTGTGGCTCCTACAGTTTTAATGCTAGAAGAAAAATTTTAACTTAAATGTATTAGTCTCGTCAATACCTATCGATTGACCCAACAAAAAATGTTTGCCACGCTCACTCTAACGCCCATAAGGCCTAAATCTGTCTACCGCCCACATACCCATATACTGATATATTGATATATATATATATCAATCTCGCTTTACTGCTTGCATATCTCAATTTCCCTTTGGCCCCTTTAGCTGAGTAACGGGTATCTGATAGTCGAGGTACTCGAGCGTTCTCCCTTGTTATACCCGTTACTCGTAGAGTAAAAGGGTATACTAGATTCGTCGGAAAGCATGTAACATGCGGAAGGAAGCGTTTCCGACCCCATAAAGTATATATATTCTTGATCAGGATCAAGTCCGAATCCGTCTGTCCGTATGAACGCTGAGATCTCGGAAACTATAAGAGCTAGGCTATTGGGATATGGAATGCAGATTCCTGAGCTTCTTGCGCAGCGCAAGATGGTTTCAGCAGGGTGCCACGCCCACTCAAACGCCCACAAGCCGCCCAAAACTGTGGCTCCTACAGTTTTGATGCTAGAATAAAAATGTTAAGATAAATGTATTGTTCTCATCAGTGTCTATCGATTTATCCAAACAAAAAGTTTTCCACGCCCACTGTAACGCCCACAAACCGCCCACAAACTTCAAAAAATCGTAATTATGAACGCGGATATCTTCGAAAACTATAGAAGGTAGAGAATTGGGACTTCAGATTTAGATTCCGTAGCCTTGTACGCAGCGCATGTTTGTTACGCGAATATGCCACGCCCACAAGCCGCCAAAATATGCGGCGCCCAAAATTTTCATGCTAGATAAAAAAAGTTAACTGAAATGTATTAGCCTGGTCAATACCTATCGACTGATCCAAAAAAAGATTGCCACGCCAACTCTAACGCCCATTAACCGCCCAAATCTGTGTCGCCCACAATTTCCAACTTCAAAAAATCGTAATTATGAACGCGGATATCTCGGAAACTATAAAAGGTAGAGAATTGGGACTTCAGATTTAGACTCCGTAGCCTTGAACGCAGCGCATGTTTGTTACGGGAATATGCCACGCCCACAAGCCGCCAAAATCTGTGGCGCCCACAATTTTCATGCTAGATAAAAAGTTTTAACTGAAATGTATTAGCCTCGTCAATACCTATCGGTTGATAAAAAAAAAGATTGCCACGCCCACCTTAACGCCCATTAACCGCCCAAATCTGTGGCGCCCACAATTTCCATGCTAGATAAAATATTTTAGCTGAAATGTATAAGTCTCATCAATACCTATCTATTGATCCAAAAAAAAGTTTGCCACGTCCACTCTAACGCCCATAAGGCCTAAATCTGTCTACCGCCCACATAACCATATATTTGGCTCGCGGGTAGGTAGCGCATATCAGATTCGCTTTACTGCTTGCATATCTCGATTTCCCTTTGGTCCATTTAACTGAGTAACGGGTATCTGATAGTCGAGGTACTCGAGCGTTCTCCCTTGTTATACCCGTTACTCGTAGAGTAAAAGGTTATACTAGATTCGGCCGAAAGTATGTAACATGCGGAAGGAAGCGTTTCCGACCCCATAAAGTATAGATATTCTTGATCATTATCACTTAATCTGTCAACCGACCACATAACCATATATTGGGTGGCGCAAATAAATTTCGCTTTACTGCTTGCATATATCGACTTCCCTTTGGTCCATTTAACTGAGTAACGGGTATCTGATAGTCGAGGTACTTGAGCGTTCTCCCTTGTTATACCCGTTACTCGTAGAGTAAAAGGGTATACTAGATTCGTCGGAAAGTATGTAACATGCGGAAGGAAGCGTTTCCGACCCTATAAAGTATATAAATTCTTGATCAGGATCACTAGCCGAGTCGATATAGCCATATCCGTCTGTCCGTATGAACGCTTAGATCTCGGAAACTATAGGAGCTAGGCTATTGGGATTTGGCATGCAGATTCCGTAGCCTTGTACGCAGCGCATGTTTGTTACGCGAATATGCCACGCCCACTTTAACGCCCACAAGCCGCCAAAATCTGTGTCGCCCACAATTTTCATGCTAGATAAAAAGTTTTAACTGAAATGTATTAGTCTCGTCAATACCTATCGATTGTTCAAAAAAAAAAAGATTGCCACGCCTTCTTTAACGCCCATTAGCCGTCCAAATCTGTGGCACCCACAATTTCCATGCTAGATAAAATATTTTAACTGAAATATATTAGTCTCATCAATTCCTATCGATTGATCCAAAAAAAAAGTTTGCCACGTCCACTCTAACGCCCATAAGGCCTAAATCTGTCTACCGCCCACATAACCATATATTGGGTTCGCGGGTAGGTGGCGCATATCAATCTCGCTTTACTGCTTGCATATCTCGATTTCCCTTTGGTCCATTTAACTGAGTAACGGGTATCTGATAGTCGAGGTACTCGAGCGTTCTCCCTCCCACAAACCGCCCACAAACTTCAAAAAATCATTTTTATAAAAGGTAGAGAATTGGGACTTCCGATTTAGATTCCGTAGCCTTGTACGCAGCGCATGTTTGTTAGATAAAAAGTTTTAACTGAAATGTATTAGCCTCGTCAATTCCTATCGATTGATCAAAAAAAACGTTGCCACGCCTACTCTAACGCCCATTAACCGCCCAAATCTGTGGCACCCACAATTTCCATGCTAGATAAAATATTTTAACTGAAATGTATTAGTCTCATCAATACCTATCGATTGATCCCAAACAAAGTCTGCCACATCGACTCTAACGCCCATAAGGCCTAAATCTGTCTACCGCCCACATGACCATATATTGGGTTCGCGGGTAGGTGGCGCATATCAACTTCGCTTTATTGCTTGCATATCTCGATTTCCCTTTGTTCCATTTAACTGAGTAACGGGTATCTGTACTCGAGCGTTCTCCCTTGTTATACTCGTTACTCGTAGAGTAAAAGGGTATACTAGATTCGTCGGGAAGTATGTAACATGCGGAAGGAAGCGTTTCCGACCCCATAAAGTATATATATTCTTGATCAGGATCACTAGCCGAGTCGATCTAGCCATGTCCGTCTGTCCGTATAAACGCTGAGATCTCGGAAACTATAAGAGCTAGGCTATTGGGATGTGGCATGCAGATTCCTGATCTTCTTGTGCAGCGCAAGTTTGTTTCAGCAGGGTGCCACGCCCACTCTTACGCCCACAAGCCGCCCAAAACTGTGGCTGCTACAGTGTTGATGCTAGAATAAAAATTTGAACAGAAATGTATTGTTCTCATCAATGTCTATCGATTGATCCAAACAAAAAGTTTGCCACGCCTGCTGTAACGCCCACAAACCGCCCACAAGCTTCACAAATTCGTAATTATGAACGCGGATACCTCGGAAACTATAAAAGTTAGACAATTTGAACTTCAGATTTAGATTCCGTAGCCTTGTACGCAGCGCATGTTTGCTACGCGAATATGCCACGCCCACTTTAACGCCCATTAACCGCCCAAATCTGTGTCGCCCACAATTTCCATGCTAGATAAAATATTTTAACTGAAATATATTAGTCTCATCAATTCCTATCGATTGATCCAAAAAAAGTTTGCCACGTCCACTCTAACGCCCTTGAGACCTAAATCTGTCTACCGCCCGCATAACCATATATTGGGCTCGCGGGTAGGTGGCGCTTATAAATTTCGCTTTACTGCTTGCATATCTCGATTTCCCTTTGGTCCATTTAACTGAGTAACGGGTTTCTGATAGTCGAGGTACTCGAGCGTTCTCCTTTGTTATACCCGTTACTCGTAGAGTAAAAGGGTATACTAGATTCGTCAAAAAGTATGTAACATGCGGAAGGAAGCGTTTCCGACCCCATAAAGTATATATGTTCTTGATCAGGATCACTAGCCGAGTCGTTATGGCCATGTCCGTCTGTCCGTCTGTCCGAATGAACGCTTAGATCTCGGAAACTATAAGAGCTAGGTTATTGGCATTTGGCATGCAGATTCCTGATATTCTTGCGCAGTGCAAGTTTGTTTTAGCAGGGTGAAACGCTCTTACAGTTTTAATGCTAGAAGAAAAATTTTAACTTAAATGTATTAGTCTCGTCAATACCTATCGATTGACCCAACAAAAAATGTTGGCTACGCCCACTCTAACGCCCATAAGGCCTAAGTCTGTCTACCGCCCACATACCCAAATATTGGGATCGCGGGTAGGTGGCGCATTTCGATCTCGCTTTACTGCTTGCATATCTCCATTTCCCTTTGGCCCCTTTAGCTGAGTAACGGGTATCTGATAGTCGAGGTACTCGAGCGTTCTCCCTTGTTATAATCGTTACTCGTAGGGTTAAAGGGTATACTAGATTCAATACCTATCGATTGATCAAAAAAAAAAGATTGCCACGCCCACCCTAACGCCCATTAATCGCCCAAATCTGTGTCGCCCACAATTTCTATGCAAGATAAAATATTTTACCTGAAATGTATTAGTCTCATCAATACCTATCGATTGATCCAAAAAAAAAGTTTGCCACGTCCACTCTAACGCCCATAAGGCCTAAATCTGTCTACCGCCCACATAACCATATATTGGGTTCGCGGGTAGGTGGCGCATATCAATCTAGCTTTACTGCTTGCATATCTCGTTTTCCCTTTGGTCCATTTAACTGAGTAACGGGTATCTGATAGTCGAGGTACTCGAGCGTTCTCCCTCCCACAAACCGCCCACAACCTTCAAAAAATCAAAAAAATGAAAGGTAGAGAATTGGGACTTCCGATCTAGATTCCGTAGCCTTGTACGCAGCGCATGTTTGTTAGATAAAAAGTTTTAACTGAAATGTATTAGCCTCGTCAATTCCTATCGATTGATCAAAAAAACGTTGCCACGCCTACTCTAACGCCCATTAACCGCCCAAATCTGTGGCACTCACAATTTCCATGCTAGATAAGATATTTTAACTGAAATGTATTAGTCTCATCAATACCTATCGATTGATCCCAAACAAAGTCTGCCACATCGACTCTAACGCCCATAAGGCCTAAATCTGTCTACCGCCCACATGACCATATATTGGGTTCGCGGGTAGGTGGCGCATATCAACTTCGCTTTACTGCTTGCATATCTCGATTTCCCTTTGGTCCATTTAACTGAGTAACGGGTATCTGTACCCGAGCGTTCTCCCTTGTTATACTCGTTACTCGTAGAGTAAAAGGGTATACTAGATTCGTCGGGAAGTATGTAACATGCGGATGTAAGCGTTTCCGACCCCATAAAGTATATATATTCTTGATCAGGATCAAGTCCGGGTCCGTCTGTCCGTATGAACGCTGAGATCTCGGAAACTATAAGAACTAGGCTATTGGGATTTGGCATGCAGATTCCTGAGCTTCTTGCGCAGCGCAAGTTTGTTTCAGCAGGGTGCCACGCCCACTCTAACGCCCACAAGACGCCTAAAACTGTGGCTCCTACAGTTTTGATGCTAGAATAAAAATTTTAACAGAAATGTATTGTTCTCATCAGTGTCTATCGATTGATCCAAACAAAAAGTTTGCCACGCCCACTGTAACGCACACAAACGCCCAGTGTGTTTAACAGAAATGTATTGTTCTCATCAGTGTCTATCGATTGATCCAAACAAAAAGTTTGCCACGCCCACTGTAACGCCCACAAGCCGCCCACAAACTTCAAAAAATCATTTTGATAAACTCGGATATCTCGGAAACTATAATAGGTAGAGAATTGGGACTTCCGATTTAGATTCCGTAGCCTTGTACGCAGCGCATGTTTGTTACGCGAATATGCCACGCCCACTTCAACGCCCACAAGCCGCCAAAATCTGTGGCCAAATCTGTGTCGCCCACAATTTCCATGGTAGATAAAGTATTTTAACTGAAATGTATTAGTCTCATCAATAACTATCGGTTGATCCAAAAAATAGTTTGCCACGTCAACTCTAACGGCCATAAGGCCTAAATCTGTCTACCGCCCACATAACCATATATTGGGTTCGCGGGTAGGTGGCGCATATCAATCTCGCTTTACTGCTTGCATATCTCGATTTCCCTTTGGTCCATTTAACTGAGTAACGGGTATCTGATAGTCGAGGTACTCGAGCGTTCTCCCTTGTTATACCCGTTAATCGTAGAGTAAAAGGGTATACTAGATTAGATTACTAGATTACTACTACTAGATTATACTAGCCCACTGTAACGCCCACATACCGCCAACAAACTTCAAAAAATCATTTTTATAAAAGGTAGAGAATTGGGACTTCCGATTTAGATTCCATAGCCTTGTACGCAGCGCATGTTTGTTACGCGAATATGCCACGCCCACTTTAACGCCCACAAGCCGCCAGGATCACTAGTATTAGTCTGGCCAATACCTATCGATTGATCCAAAAAAAAGTTTGTCACGCCCACTGTAACGCCCACAAACCGCCCACGAACTTCAAAAAACCGTAATTATGAACGCGGATATCTCGGAAACTATAAAGTGTAGAGAATTGCAACTTCAGATTTAGATTCCGTAACCTTTTACGCAGCGCATGTTTGTTACGCGAATATGCCACGCCCACTTTAGCGCCCACAAGCCGCCAAAATCTGTGGCGCCCACAATTTTGAAACTGAAATGTATTAGCCTCGTCAATACCTATCGGTTTATCCAAAAAAAAGATTGCCACGCCCACTCTAACGCCCATTAACTGCCCAAGTCTGTGGCGCCCACAAGTTCCATGCTAGATAAAATATTTTACCTGAAATGTATTAGTCTCATCAATACCTATCGATTGATCCAAAAAAAAAGTTTGCCACGTCCACTCTAACGCCCATAAGGCCTCAATCCGTCTACAGCCCACATAACCATATATTGGGATCGCGGCTAGATGGCGCATTTTAATCTCGCTTTACTGCTTGCCTATCTCGATTTCCCTTTGGTCCATTTAACTGAGTAACGGGTATCTGATAGTCGAGGTACTCGAGCGTTCTCCCTTGTTATACCCGTTACTCGTAGAGTATAAGGGTATATTAGATTCATCGGAAAGTACGTAACATGCGGAAGGAAGCGTTTCCGACCCCATAAAGTATATATATTCTTGATCAGGATCACTAGCCGAGTCGATATAGCCATGTCCGTCTGTCCGTCTGTCCGTCTGTCCGACTGAACGCTTAGAACTCGGATACTATAGGAGCTAGGTTATTGGGATTTGGCATGCAGATTCCTGATCTTCTTGCGCAGCGCAAGTTTGTTTCAGCAGGGTGAAACGCCCACTCTAACGCCCACAAGCCGCCCAAATCTGTGGCTCCTACAGTTTTAATGCTAGAAGAAAAATTTCAACTTAAATGTATTAGTCTGTGGAATACCTATCGATTGATCCAAAAAAAAGTTTGTCACGCCCACTGTAACGCCCACAAACCGCCCACGAACTTCAAAAAATCGTAATTATGAACGCGGATATCTCGGAAACGCCCACAATTTTGAAACTGAACTGTATTAGCCTCGTCAATTCCTATCGATTGATCAAAAAAACGTTGCCACGCCTACTCTAACGCCCATTAACCGCCCAAATCTGTGGCACTCACAATTTCCATGCTAGATAAGATATTTTAACTGAAATGTATTAGTCTCATCAATACCTATCGATTGATCCCAAACAAAGTCTGCCACATCGACTCTAACGCCCATAAGGCCTAAATCTGTCTACCGCCCACATGACCATATATTGGGTTCGCGGGTAGGTGGCGCATATCAACTTCGCTTTACTGCTTGCATATCTCGATTTCCCTTTGGTCCATTTAACTGAGTAACGGGTATCTGTACCCGAGCGTTCTCCCTTGTTATACTCGTTACTCGTAGAGTAAAAGGGTATACTAGATTCGTCGGGAAGTATGTAACATGCGGATGTAAGCGTTTCCGACCCCATAAAGTATATATATTCTTGATCAGGATCAAGTCCGGGTCCGTCTGTCCGTATGAACGCTGAGATCTCGGAAACTATAAGAACTAGGCTATTGGGATTTGGCATGCAGATTCCTGAGCTTCTTGCGCAGCGCAAGTTTGTTTCAGCAGGGTGCCACGCCCACTCTAACGCCCACAAGACGCCTAAAACTGTGGCTCCTACAGTTTTGATGCTAGAATAAAAATTTTAACAGAAATGTATTGTTCTCATCAGTGTCTATCGATTGATCCAAACAAAAAGTTTGCCACGCCCACTGTAACGCACACAAACGCCCAGTGTGTTTAACAGAAATGTATTGTTCTCATCAGTGTCTATCGATTGATCCAAACAAAAAGTTTGCCACGCCCACTGTAACGCCCACAAGCCGCCCACAAACTTCAAAAAATCATTTTGATAAACTCGGATATCTCGGAAACTATAATAGGTAGAGAATTGGGACTTCCGATTTAGATTCCGTAGCCTTGTACGCAGCGCATGTTTGTTACGCGAATATGCCACGCCCACTTCAACGCCCACAAGCCGCCAAAATCTGTGGCCAAATCTGTGTCGCCCACAATTTCCATGGTAGATAAAGTATTTTAACTGAAATGTATTAGTCTCATCAATAACTATCGGTTGATCCAAAAAATAGTTTGCCACGTCAACTCTAACGGCCATAAGGCCTAAATCTGTCTACCGCCCACATAACCATATATTGGGTTCGCGGGTAGGTGGCGCATATCAATCTCGCTTTACTGCTTGCATATCTCGATTTCCCTTTGGTCCATTTAACTGAGTAACGGGTATCTGATAGTCGAGGTACTCGAGCGTTCTCCCTTGTTATACCCGTTAATCGTAGAGTAAAAGGGTATACTAGATTAGATTACTAGATTACTACTACTAGATTATACTAGCCCACTGTAACGCCCACATACCGCCAACAAACTTCAAAAAATCATTTTTATAAAAGGTAGAGAATTGGGACTTCCGATTTAGATTCCATAGCCTTGTACGCAGCGCATGTTTGTTACGCGAATATGCCACGCCCACTTTAACGCCCACAAGCCGCCAGGATCACTAGTATTAGTCTGGCCAATACCTATCGATTGATCCAAAAAAAAGTTTGTCACGCCCACTGTAACGCCCACAAACCGCCCACGAACTTCAAAAAACCGTAATTATGAACGCGGATATCTCGGAAACTATAAAGTGTAGAGAATTGCAACTTCAGATTTAGATTCCGTAACCTTTTACGCAGCGCATGTTTGTTACGCGAATATGCCACGCCCACTTTAGCGCCCACAAGCCGCCAAAATCTGTGGCGCCCACAATTTTGAAACTGAAATGTATTAGCCTCGTCAATACCTATCGGTTTATCCAAAAAAAAGATTGCCACGCCCACTCTAACGCCCATTAACTGCCCAAGTCTGTGGCGCCCACAAGTTCCATGCTAGATAAAATATTTTAACTGAAATGTATTAGTCTCATCAATACCTATCGATTAATCCAAAAAATAGTTTGCCACGTCCACTCTAACGCCCATAAGGCCTCAATCCGTCTACAGCCCACATAACCATATATTGGGATCGCGGCTAGATGGCGCATTTTAATCTCGCTTTACTGCTTGCCTATCTCGATTTCCCTTTGGTCCATTTAACTGAGTAACGGGTATCTGATAGTCGAGGTACTCGAGCGTTCTCCCTTGTTATACCCGTTACTCGTAGAGTATAAGGGTATATTAGATTCATCGGAAAGTACGTAACATGCGGAAGGAAGCGTTTCCGACCCCATAAAGTATATATATTCTTGATCAGGATCACTAGCCGAGTCGATATAGCCATGTCCGTCTGTCCGTCTGTCCGTCTGTCCGACTGAACGCTTAGAACTCGGATACTATAGGAGCTAGGTTATTGGGATTTGGCATGCAGATTCCTGATCTTCTTGCGCAGCGCAAGTTTGTTTCAGCAGGGTGAAACGCCCACTCTAACGCCCACAAGCCGCCCAAATCTGTGGCTCCTACAGTTTTAATGCTAGAAGAAAAATTTCAACTTAAATGTATTAGTCTGTGGAATACCTATCGATTGATCCAAAAAAAAGTTTGTCACGCCCACTGTAACGCCCACAAACCGCCCACGAACTTCAAAAAATCGTAATTATGAACGCGGATATCTCGGAAACGCCCACAATTTTGAAACTGAACTGTATTAGCCTCGTCAATACCTATCGATTTATACAAAAAAAAGATTGCCACGCATACTCTAACGCCCATTAACCGCCCAAATCTGTGGCACCCACAATTTCCATGCTAGATAAAATATTTTAACTGAAATGTATTAGTCTCATCAATACCTATCGATTGATCCCAAAAAAAGTTTGCCACGTCGATTCTAACGCCCATAAGGCCTAAATCTGTCTACCGCCCACATGACCATATATTGAGTTCGCGGGTAGGTGGCGCATATCAATTTCGCTTTACTGCTTGCATATCTCGATTTCCCTTTGCTCCACTTAACTGAGTAACGGGTATCTGATAGTCGAGGTACTCGATCGTTCTCCCTTGTTATACCCGTTACTCGTAGAGTAAAATGGTATATTAGATTCATCGGAAAGTATGTAACATGCGGAAGGAAGCGTTTCCGACCCCATAAAGTATATATATTCTTGATCAGGATCACTAGCCGAGTCGATATAGCGATGTCCGTCTGTCCGTCTGTCCGACTGAACGCTTAGATCTCGGAAACTATAGGAGCTAGGTTATTGGGATTTGGCATGCAGATTCCTGATCTTCTTGCTCAGCTTAAATTTTGTTTCAGTAGGGTGAAACGCCCACTCTAACGCCCACAAGCCGCTCAAATCTGTGGCTCCTACAGTTTTAATGCTAGAAGAAAAATTTCAACTTAGTCTGGTCAATACCTATCGATTGATCCAAAAAAAAGTTTGTCCCGCACACTGTAATGCCCACAAACCGCCCACGAACTCCAAAATATCGTAATGATGAACGCGGATATCTCGGAAACTATAAAGGGTAGAGAATTGCAACTTCAGATTTAGATTCCGTAACCGTTTACGCAGCGCATGTTTGTTACGCGAATATGCCACGCCCACTTTAACGCCCACAAGCCGCCAAGATATGAGGCGCCCACAATTTTCATGCTACATAAAAAGTTTTAACTGAAACGTACTAGCCTCGTCAATACCTATCGATTGATAAAAAAAAAATGATTGCCACGCATACTCTAATGCCCATTAACCGCCCAAATCTGTGGCACCCACAATTTCCATGCTAGATAAAATATGTTAACTGAAATCAGTCTCTGATTAGCATTCGTTGTAGTCAGACGTGTTTTCTTTTCGCTATGAATTCTTATTCGTTCTCCGAGTGTAATGCTGAAGTTACAGCAGCGCAGCTTCGCGGTTTTGAGGCGGTTCGTTGCTCATCGCTTTGTCGTCGTACTTTTCACACTGCATGTGTTGATCTCCCGGAGGATGCTATTAGATTATTAACAAATATGCCGAATCTACTTTGGCAGTGTGATCGCTGTGTTGTGAGTAATGATTCACACTCCAAAATCGATGAAGTAATGGAAGAACTTCATGACCTGAAGAGTCTATACATGGATTTAAGCTCAAAGTTTCTGAAGGCTTTTCCCAATTCTACCACTGACAATAGCAATGTCAGTCAGCGTAAAAAAGTGGTAAAACCATTGGCTCCAGCTTCTTCAATTGGTCGTCAAGCCAACCACGCAGACCTGATACCCACCGCACCAGTTTCTACTGCCGCCAGGAAACATGCAAAGAATAACAGGAACAAAAGGCAAATAGTTGGTCAAGCTCCTAGTTGTGAACTACTCGAAGTTGTGCCGAGCAATAAATTCCTTCGCGCGCTCTTCGGAGATGTGCACTCATCACATTCAAAACAACATCGGCATCAGCTGCATTTTTCGTTGTCTATTTCGCGCGACGTTTGTCAAACGCTCTCTGGAGAGCTGCTCTCATCATATTTCATCAAGATTCCCGCTCTAAGCGCGCTCTTCGAAGTTGTGCGCTCATCACCGTCAAACAAACAACAACGTCAGCTGGAGTTATCGTTGTCTGTTTTGCGAGACATTCGTCAAACGCTGATCGATGAGGCGCTCTCATCATATTCCATCACGCTTCTCCCTCTAAGCGCGCTCTTTGGGGATGTGCATGCATCACAAGCAAAGCAACAACAATATCAGCTTGAGCTGTTGTTGTCTTTTTCGCATGACGATCGTCAATCGCTCTTTGGAGAGCCGCTCTCATTATACTTCATCAAGATTCCTGCTCTAAGCGCGCTCGTCGGAGTTGTGCGCTTATCACAATTGAACCAACAACAACGTCAGCTGGAGTTGTCGTTGTCTGATTTGTGTTACGTTCGTCTAATGCTCACAAAAACCCAACGGCTGGAGCTTTCGAAATTTGCTTTGAGTGATACTCGTGATCACAGTTTCATTTCCTTATTACCGCGTTCCTCTCTGACGCTACGAAATTGCTTGGATTTATCATCGACTGCTTTGTGTGGCTCTTCCCGATGGCAGCTTCAACAACAACATTGTCCATCTCTCCTCAACTTTGATAGATATGCTCTGTTACCGGCGACATTGCCATCGCTCTTAAGAACTAGTTGCTCCTTACTAAAAGTATCTAGCAAACTTCAGGAATGCATCGATCCTAGTCTGCATGATAAAATTCGTATTAAAAACACTACATTACTGAAGGGGATCTGCGGGCCTACAACATTGGGAACGCAAGAACAAATACTTCTTAGGGCATTGGACTATGGATCCTTAAATGGGAATCCGGAGATTGTTGATCGTGCTATTGTGAGTACGGCCCCACTAAAAATTTATTTTCAAAACATCTCCGGAATGCGGACAAAGGCGGAGCAAGTATACCTGCCACATCCCAATGCGAGTTTGATGTTATAGTTTTAGTTGAAACTTGGCTCAACATAAACTTTTACTCAAATGAATTCTTCGACTCCAATTTGTACCATGTGTTCCGCAAAGACAGAGATAGCACGAAAACTCACTGTGCTAGAGGGGGCGGTGTAATTGTTGCTGTTCGCTGCAATATGCGCTGCTTATCAATTGGGCTTCTCGTTGAAGATACCCTTCTTGATCAAGTTGCGGTGTCGATAATTGGAGAATCGGAAACGCTGCAAATTGTGGTGTCATACATACCACCGAATGGTTCATATAAACTTTACAAGGCTCATCTGGAAAACATTACCGATATCTACAACAATCTGCAGGACCATCAACATATCTGTGTGATTGGAGACTTTAATCTATCATCCCTCGTTTGGTTTCAGGACCCGGAGCATCACTCTTCACTGCCAAGCAACATACATCAACCACACGAGATTCTTTTCATCGATGATATTTTCTGTATGGGCTTAATAAAAGTCAATAATATATTCAATAACTTATATAAAATTTTAGATTTAGTATTCGTTAGCGCTGATATTAACTTTTCTTTAGTCCAATGTAATTCACCTATAAGCAATTGTGATATCCATCATAGACCATTGCTACTAGGTATAAACTTTTACAGTTTTGCGCCTTCAGCTGAATATTCACCTAGATTTATTTTCAATGAAACCAGCCTTTGTGCCATCAGAAATGAGATCTCTGCTTTTAACTGGGAGTCAGTTTTATCACATGTTAGTTTGGAGTCGTCTTATGACACTTTTTTAGTTGTTATTTTAAAAATCATTAAGAACAATGATCGAGAAAGGGTCCACAATTCGTTTAATTTGCCATGGTATACGAAAGGTTTGAAAAGCTTAAAAATCTTCGAAATAAATTCTATAAAAGGTTTTTAGTTACACAGGATCCTGGTGATTGGAAAAGACACTTGCAGCACAAACGAGAGTTTGAATTTCTAAATAGATTTCTTTACAATCAGTATATATAGGTTAGTCAATTATTTTGTAAGTTTTAGTACGTAAGATAAGTTGTTGAATTGTACAAGTAGCCAGTAAAGGAATTCCGTTGGCGAAATAAATAAATAAATAAATGTATTAGTCTCATCAATACCTATCGATTGATCCCAAAAAAAGTTTGCCACGTCGACTCTAACGCCCATAAGGCCTAAATCTGTCTACCACCCACATGACCATATATTGGGTTCGCGGGTAGGTGGCGCATATCAATTTCGCTTTACTGCTTGCATATCTCGATTTCCCTTTGGTCCATTTAACTGAGTAACGAGTATCTGATAGTCGAGTTACTCGAGCGTTCTCCCTTGTTATACCCGTTACTCGTAGAGTAAGAGGGTATACTAGATTCGTCGGAAAGAATGTAACAGACAGAAGGAAGCGTTTCCGACCCCATAAAGTATATAAATTCTTGATCAGGATCACTAGCCGAGTCGAACTAGCCATGTCCGTCTGTCCGTATGAACGCTGAGATCTCGGAAACTATAAGAGCTAGGTTATTGGGATTTGGCATGCAGATTCCTGATCTTCTTGCGCAGCTCAAGTTTGTTTCAGCAGGGTGAAACGCCTACTCTAACGCCCACAAGCCGCCAAAATCTGTGGCGCCCACAATTTTCATGCTAGATAAAAAGTTTTAACTTAAATGTATTAGCCTCGTCAATACCTATCGATTGATCAAAAAAAAAAGATTGCCACGCCTACTCTAACGCCCATTAACCGCCCAAATCTATGGCACCCACTATTTCCATGCTAGATAAAATATTTTGATCCCAAAAAAAGTTTGCCACATCGACTCTAACGCCCATAAGGCCTAAGTCTGTCTATCGCCACATGACCATATATTGGGTTCGTGGGTAGTTGGCGCATATCAATTTCGCTTTACTGCTTGCATATCTCGATTTCCCTTTGGTCCATTTAACTGAGTAACGGGTATCTGATAGTCGAGGAACTCGAGCGCTCTCCCTTGTTATACCCGTTACTCGTAGAGTAAAGGGTATACTAGATTCGTCAGAAATTATGTAACAGACAGAAGGAAGCGTTTCCGACCCATAAAGTATATATATTCTTAATCAGGATCACTAGCCGAGTCGATCTAGCCATGTCCGTCTGTCCGTATGAACGCTGAGATCTCGGAAACTATAAGAGCTAGGCTATTGGGATTTGGCATGCAGATTCCTGAGCTTCTTGCGCAGCGCACTCTAACGCCCACAAGCCGCCCAAAACTGTGGCTCCTTCAGTTTTGATGCTAGAATAAGAGTTTTAAACAGAAATGTATTGTTCTCATCAGTGTCTATCGATTGATCCAAACAAAAAGTTTGTCAGGCCCACTGTTAATTATGAACGCGGATAACTCGGAAACTATGAAAGGTAGAGGACTTGGACTTCAGATTTAGATTCCGTAGCCTTGTACGCAGCGCATGTTTGTCACGCGAATATGCCACGCCCACTCTAACGCCCACAAGCGAGCGCCAAAATCTGTGGCCCCCACAATTTGCATGCTAGATAAAAAGTTTTAACTGAAATGTATTAGCCTCGTCAATACCTATCGATTTATCCAAAAAAAATATTGCCACGCCCACTCTAACGCCCATTAACCGCCCAAGTCTGTGGCGCCCACAAGTTCCAAGCTAGATAAAATATTTGAACTGAAATGTATTAGTCTCATCAATACCTATCGATTGATCAAAAAAATAGTTTGCCACGTCCACTCTAACGCCCATAAGGCCTAAATCTGTCTACCGCCCACATAACCATATATTGGGATCGCGGCTAGGTGGCGCATTTTAATCTCGCTTTACTGCTTGCCTATCTCGATTTCCCTTTGGTCCATTTAACTGAGTAACGGGTATCTGATATATATATATATATATATATATATATATATTAACGTGACCGCCCAGTAGCTCAGTGCGGGTTTATTGCGGGTATATTATTACAAGTGTCTTAGTCGCTTGGTTGGCCTTGACTCGTTGCTTGTGACCTTCGGTGCTTCCGACGGTCCTGATTGACTCGACGACTTCTCGCCTTGATGACTCGGTGCTCCAGTCCTGTAGCTCCCTGAAGATACTCGCAGCTCTCTGAAGATCCTCGCCGCTCCCTGAAGATCCTCGCAGCTCCCTGAAGACGCCCGCTCGCTGTTCACTTCTCACGCGTGACTTGGTGACTGCTGGTAACGACTCGGACTCGAGAGGAGTATCGGCCGTACGGGCTTAGGGAAGCGTCACCGTTCTCAGACTAGGGTGAACAGAAGCTGCGCTCTCCAGGATCGCTCCTTTCAACACACCGCCGCCTGTCCCTTGCTCTGTCCCGGATGGTCCCACTGGGGTTTCTGCTCAGCCCGCGCGGACAGTCAAGGCGGAACGCCAGGAAGCTGCCTCGCGCCTTACTTCGCTTCCACGCCTAGTGTAAACGAACGTTCCACCCTAGCCTCACCCTTTTGCTTTTTGTCCGGGACGTTTCCGTGTGGCTTTTGGTACTCGGGGTTCGGGCACGCCGCTCCGGGACCTCGCAAGTCGAATCCGTAGGGCTCTCCTGGATAATTCCACTCGAGACCGTACCGATCGACCGCTCTCCCTTCTGGCTTGTTATACTCGTGGTTCGGGCACGCCGCTCCGGGACCTCGCAAGTCGAATCCGTAGGGCTCTCCTGGACAACTCCACTCGAGACCTTACCGAACGACCGCTCTCCCTTCTGGCTTGTTATACTCTTTCCAGGCGTAACGCCAGGACTTTGTGGACAGGGTTAATCGACCGCCTTGACCTAGCCGTGTGATGCCCTCTGGATCTCAGCTACCTGCGTCTCAATTCGGAGATTCCTGGTATCCCAATCCCAAACGTCTCGACGTAGCAATCTCGCTCCTTGTAGGCTCCCACGGCGCTGCTTCTCTGGCGACTCGACTTGCTGTTGCTCCCTTGTAGATTATCTGGTTGTTTGATTGTTCACTTTGGTATCTGAGTGATCTTGACGGTTTGACTCCTTGTGATCGACTGATCCAGCTGCCAGCGCTCTGCGGCCTTATATAGGGCCTCCGGGAACCGTTATTTCCCTTTTGCGTACGGCCCGCTGGATCTCTCCACTCCGGGTCCAAAGTCCGTGCCTCCTGGTTGACCCACCTGTCCTTCACGTACCGCTTCCAATCGATGCTCCGCCCACTGCTGCCGTCCCGCTGATTCCCATGATGTTTGTGGCACGCCTGTGTGCCACTCCACTGCCGAGATGTGGCACTTCTTCTCCCGGTACAAAGTTCACGGGAGAGTCCAAAGTCCGGTGGAGTTCCGTTATCCGCTTTAGCACACGGCACTCTTGCTCTGCCCGCGAAGTCTCCATTCTCTCTCGATCTCCACCCTTGGTCTCCAAACTCTCTCGCTCTCCTCGCCGCGCCGTTACTACGCAAATTTGCCGCGTATCTGGTAAGCGGCCGGCCATCTGCTGCTGTTTCTATTTGTGGGGAGTTATTCAACTCCTCACAATAGTTTGCCACGTCCACCCTAACGCCCATAAGGCCTAAATCTGTCTACCGCCCACATAACCATGTATTGGGTTCGCGGGTAGGTGCCGCATATCAATTTCGCTTTACTGCTTGCATATCACGATTTCCGTTTGGTTCATTTAACTGAGTAACGGGTATCTGATAGTCGAGGTACTCGAGCGTTCTCCCTTGTTATACCCGTTACTCGTAGAGTAAAAGGGTATACTTGATTCGTTGGAAAATATGTAACATGCGGAAGGAAGCGTTTCCGACCCTATAAAGTATATAAATTCTTGATCAGGATCACTAGCCGAGTCGATATAGCCATATCCGTCTGTCCGTATGAACGCTTAGATCTCGGAAACTATAGGAGCTAGGCTATTGGGATTTGGCATGCAGATTCCGTAGCCTTGTACGCAGCGCATGTTTGTTACGCGAATATGCCACGCCCACTTTAACGCCCACAAGCCGCCAAAATCTGTGTCGCCCACAATTTTCATGCTAGATAAAAAGTTTTAACTGAAATGTATTAGTCTCGTCAATACCTATCGATTGTTCAAAAAAAAAAAGATTGCCACGCCTTCTTTAACGCCCATTAGCCGCCCAAATCTGTGGCACCCACAATTTCCATGCTAGATAAAATATTTTGATCCCAAAAAAAGTTTGCCACGTCGACTCTAACGCCCATAAGGCCTAAATCTGTCTGCCGCCACATGACCATATATTGGGTTCGTGGGTAGTTGGCGCATATCAATTTCGCTTTACTGCTTGCATATCTCGATTTCCCTTTGGTCCATTTAACTGAGTAACGGGTATCTGATAGTCGAGGTACTCGAGCGTTCTCCCTTGTTATACCCGTTACTCGTAGAGTAAAAGGGTATACTAGATTCGTCAGAAATTATGTAACAGACAGAAGGAAGCGTTTCCGACCCCATAAAGTATATATATTCTTAATCAGGATCACTAGCCGAGTCGATCTAGCCATGTCCGTCTGTCCGTATGAACGCTGAGATCTCGGAAACTATAGGAGCTTGGTTATTGGGATTTGGCATGCAGATTCCTGATCTTCTTGCGCAGCTCAAGTTTGTTTCAGCAGGGTGAAACGCCCACTCTAACGCCCACAAGCCACCCAAATCTGTGGCTCCTACAGTTTTAATGCTAGAAGAAAAATTTCAACTTAAAGGTATTAGTCTGGTCAATACCTATCGATTGATCCAAAAAAAATTTTGACACGCCCACTGTAAAGCCCACAAACCGCCCACGAACTTAAAAAAATCGTAATTATGAACGCGGATATATCGGATACTATAAAAGGTAGAGAATTGGGACTTCAGATGTAGATTCCGTAACCTTGTACGCAGCGCATGTTTGTTACGCGAATATGCCACGCCCACTTTAACGCCCATTAACCGCCCAAATCTGTGGCACCCACAATTTTCATGCAAGATAAAATACTTTAACTGAAATGTATTAGTCTCATCAATACCTATCGATTGATCAAAAAAAAAATTTGACACGCCCTTTCTAACGCCCATAACGCTTAAATCTGTCTTAAGCCGGTAGGTGGTGCATTTAAATCTCGCTTTGCTGCTTGCATATCTCCATTTCCCTTTGGTCCTTTTAGCTGAGTAACGGGTATCTGATAGTCGACGTACTCGACTATAGCGTTCATCCTTGCTTATATTAACTTTAAAAATAAGCTACTGCTCCAACATTCCGGCCCTGTTGAAGGCCTCCGGCGCCTTAACTTCATCGATTGCCAATTGACAGCAACGCCAGTTTGTGGATTGCGCGCCTAATGACGCCTCCAGACGTCCGAGATTCGGCAACACACTCTACCGTCCTCGCCGAAGGTTGTTGCTACCACCCGCCCCGTAAGCCACCTTTGCCGCGGCAGATTGTACTCGTGAACTCCACTTGCTGCGCTGCTGCAGACTGGCCAGGTAATCCTTGGACCAACTCTGCCAAAACTGCTGGTTGACAGTCGAAAGCATTCGCTACCGTTTAAAATACACGAAGTTGGCCTTGTTGTAGTTTCCGCTTGTTTTGAATTCTGGCGGCAGCGTAAGAAGAGGCTGGCCGATCAGTAGATGTCCCGGGGTGAAAGCTTCTCCATCGTTGGGGTCGTTGCCAGGCGACGCGATTGGGCGAGAATTGAGCAGCGCCACTACTTCTACCAGGTGGGTGCTCAACTCGTCTGCTGTTAGTTTGGCGTTGCCGACCCCTCGCAGCAAGCGATGCTTGGTCACCTTGTGGTGACCTCGGTGGGATAAAGAACCACTCGACGCATCTCTGAGCCGCGTACATCGTCAGCTGAGCCTGGTTCTGATAAAACGCTGCGTGCAGCCCTTCGACGACCTGGCTCGCTCCCACGAAGTTGGTGGCGTTGTCGATGTAAATCATCTTCGGAAGACCTCTCCTTCCGACGAACCTTTTAAAAACAGACAAGAACTGTCAGTAGATAGATCGACACAGAGTTCAAGATGAACAGCCTTTGACGAAAAACAAACGAAGACGGCTACACAAGTTTTTCACGGAGCTTTAACGAAACATAAAATGGACCGCGGAAGTCTACCCCAAAAATTAAAAAAGGGCGAGCTTTCCTAACCCGATCGGCGGGCAAAATTCCCATTATCTGACCTAGTAGCTTGGGCTTGTAACGAAAACTGTGGACGCACCCACGAACAATCTTCGTGCACGCTTCTAGAGCGTTGATAAGCCAAATCTTCTGCCTTAAGAATGACACCATATCTTTGGCACCTGCATGATACTGATTCTGATGTAAATTGCGAAGAAACAGGGTAGGTTAGGTAAGGTGGGAGTGGTTGGAGATTAGATACTAATCCCCACACTTAGGCCACATTGGGCCCCTTGTGATACCACATGATCTCTGATTAGATCCTTTTCCCTAGCTAATGGGTTATTTGCTTTCGTGAAGTATTTTGTTCTTCTTAAGAAACATAAGAGTTTTTGGATGCTTACGCCCTGAATGGCCGCAAGGTTCGGAAGTGTGTAGCTACCTAGGGTTTGAAAGCGCTTTAGATTATGCGCTGGGCAGAAGCATAGGAGGTGTTCGATGCTCTCCTCTTCGTCTATCTGTTTGCAGCTGAGGCAGAAGTCGGGGTTACTGAGTCCCAGCCTGAGCGCATGAGTCCCTATAAGACAGTGGCCCGTGAGGGCATTTAGAGAGTGGAGATGTCCTCCCTGCTACATTGTAGGAGAGTTTTTGTTCTTTTCGAGTTGTAGTTTGGCCATGTGAGTCTAGAATTGTGGAATGTTGAGATTGAGTTCCAACGGTTGTTGGAAAGTGTATACAATCTCTGCCTGAGATGGAGCTTGCAGGTAGCCATGGGCTACCGTGTCCTTATCGCGAAGGATGTCGGCGGTTGTCCCTTGTCTTGCGGTGTCCAGGCACCCAGATGAGGTTGATTCTCAGATGAGTGGCCATCTCGTTGAGGGATTTGCGGCATTCAAAGATTGTTTTTGAGTTCGTTGTGTAGGAGTCGAGGGCCCTGAGGGCTGCTTGACTATCCGAGAAGATGAAGATATCTATGTCATGATGTACTGACGTGTCCAGGTGGGTCATGGTTTCCTGAATTGCCATGACTTCCGCTTGTCTAGTTCGGGGGAAAAGACTCCCCGACCTGTTTGGGAGTTAAGCTTGAAGCCGTCTGTGTATATGTTGACGGCGTTTTCGAATTGGTGTGGGAGGTTGTCCCAGTCTGTACGGATGGGTATGAGGATCTTGTATCTTCTTTCGAAGTTGACTATGGGTGGAACGTAGTCTGTATTACGTGGTAAGGATGTATGTTTTGATAGGATATTGGAGTGACCCGTAGAGCCTGTTGTCCGTGCCGCTGTTTCGCGGAGCCCCAGCGCTGTTGCAGATGCCCAGCTTTTGGCAAGTAGGTCCAGGGGTTGGAGGTCGAGAATTGTGTTTAGTGCTTCAGTGGCGGTGGTGCGAAGCGCCCCACTGATGCAGAGCTCTGCGCCTTTTTGGATCTTGTGAAGGATCCGGAGGTTGCAATTCTTTTCTACGGAAGGCCACCAAACGATGTTTCCGTAGAGGAGAATGGGCCTGACTATTGCAGTGTATAGCCAGTGAACTATCATGGGGGAGAAACCCCACTTCCTCCCTATGGCTTTTTTACAAGCGAAGAGGGCTATGGCCGCTTTGCGTGTGCGATCTAGGATGTTATCTGTCCAGAGGAGCTTTTTGTCAAGGATGACACCTAGGTACTTTGCTTGGTTGCTAAAGGTTAGGCGCGTTTGTTGTAGTTTTGGGGGATTTATAATTGGTACCTTATATTTCCTTGTAAAGAGAACTACAAGTAGTTCGGTCTTTTCTGGGTTAACTCCCAGTCCACAGCCAGCCGTCCACAGGGAGAGGGTGGATAAGGCTGTCTCCATTAGATTGCAAAGGGTTTGCGGGAATTCGCCCTGCAGTAGGATAACCACGTCGTCCGCGTAGGCTACCACTTTAGTGCCCGCCTCCTCTAGAAGTGATAGCAGTTTGTTGACCACTAAAACCCATAGAAGAGGTGAGAGTACGCCCCCTTATGGGGTTCCTCTGCTGACATTCCTGGTCGAGTGGGCCGATCCCATATTGGAGTACACTACTCTGCTGGTTAGCATGGTGTGTATGAGTCCCACTACGGGCCGCTCAATGCCCAGCTCAGTCAGAGCACCAGTAATCGCCGTTGGGGTGACGTTGTTAAAGCCGCCTTCTATGTCTAGAAACGCTGCAAGAGAGTATTCCTTATTGCGGAAACCTCCCTCTATACTGTACACTAGAGAGTGGAGGGCGGTATCTGTTGATCTACTGTAGTATGCACATACATTGAATACCCACTGTACCGAAAGTACTTAAAGGGTAAGCACTGTAACACTTTGTTGCAGTGTTTACATATTTTAAAGTCCCGATCATAAACCCTAAGTGGCCGAAATATGAACCGATCGCTATGGCTTAGCCCGCACACAGAAAGTGCTAGCGTCGGCATAATTGCAACGAACGGACAGCATATGCATACCCCTCGCGCCTCCACTCGAGAGCGCATAGCAATATATATAAGTACATTCCTTTATACATAAGTATATAGGTACATAGCCGTCTCTCTGCCGCCGCCTGCGAGCAGCGCAGCTACGAGACTTAGCCTTAATTAGACTTAAAGAATATTGTAAAAATGAGAGACTCTTCGATCGTTGGAGCGGCACCATTGCTGCTCCAAATAAACCCAAAAATAAAACTAAATAAAAATACAAATACAAACTACTAACAATCATATTTCATGGCGACCGTGACTAGAGTCACAAGGAGCAGCGGATCAGGAAGATAATACACGGAGGATATACTACTATACATGGAGGATATACTAAAAAATAACCCGTCTGAGTGAGTAAAGTGTGCGTGATGGTACGTGGAGGTCAGAAGAATAAAATTAACAAAAGAATAGCCTGCCTAAAATGGCTGCTGTTTGCTCAACCAACACCGCCCGCATGGAGGACAGCGCAAAAACTTTACAACGAGCTTGAATTTTTAAAGGAAACCCTCCAAAATAGAGTACCACAAGTCACAACTCACTCAGAAAATCAAATACAAGTTATAAATAAAAAACTAATAACGAAACCAAATATTCCCAAGCCACAGCCGAAACAACCACAAGTCTGCCCGACCGACTGCCCCGGACCTCTCAACTCTGCGGCATGCAATTCCGCATGCATGAAACCGAAGACCAGTGCGAAGACCAGCGCCGGTACCGCCAGAGCCAATAGGCCCAGGACAGCTGCAGCAGTTATCAAGCGTGGGAGGCACGACCGCCACCTGCGCCTTCGAAGGAACGTCAGCGTAGCCAAACTGGCGACGACCAGCTGACGTAGAAGGAAGAAAAAGAATCCAACTAAGCTGAAAACAAATTTTTTTTTACCCATGCACTGCGTTGCATAATTTTTCTTGATTGCACTACGATGCATATTTTTTTTATATAATATAATATTTTGTAAAATTGAGCGGAACTTTTTCTGCCCGATTAGACGTGTAGCCCGTAAAGCTATGCAGAAAACTAGGTAGGAAGTTTGTTAATTTAAATGCGCAGTAATGCGATAAGTAAATTTTCAATAGAAGATCATAATAATTTTAATAAAACACTTTATACACATAAAATACAAGTATATGCAAAACCCACCAAAATGACTTTGGACATAAAAACAGTGGATTCCACTGCCAATGTCATCAATAAGGTAGAATCTAGCAACATCAATCTATATTGGGTACATATACTCTTGATAATCATTGTTGTTATCATGTGCACCACTTTCTTTTACAAAATTTACATGCTGCATAATAAATGTCTGAGAAAAAGGTATATGAGCCAGGGAAATGACCTGGATAAAATATAAGCAGCAAAACAAATAAATAAAAAAAAAAAAAAACAGCACAAACAACAGTGATTACACATAAATGTTAACACCTAAAATCTAAGAAAATGAAAAAAAAAAAAAAAAAAATATAAAAATATTTCAATATATTCTTTTTACAAAGTATGGCTAAACTAAAGGCATGGAATGGAACAAATTGTACGAGGAATTAGCAAACAATAAAACTAATTTTGACAGATCACACAAGTCACTAACCCAGAATAGACCTATCCAAAAGAACACGGTTAGGAAGCATGTTGAAATATTAGTAGAGTGCTTTAATGAAGCGCGAATGCTAATACATGATCACAGGGAAAGATTAACTCAAAATCATTGGTCACAGGTATCGAAACTTTTGATACGACTACGATCTAATTTAATATTTGTTAAACAAAAGTTCAGTTTAGAATTATCGGTAGCAACCGTTCTAAACACTCCAATAGAAGTTGACACTGCACCTGACCCGGAATCAACAGAAACGAACGAATCGGAGTCAGAAGAGCTTCCCGAAGTAAACCTCAAAATAGAAGATGAAGATTTAAATAATCTTACTATTCCGGCGGTATACACTGATCTGGACAATTCAACAGATTGAGATACTTCAAGTGTAATAGAAAACAAAATAAGTAACTCTATCACAAAGGCACAATCAAATATTGACCTTATTAATACAGCATCCAAGCTTATACCAGTTTTTGATGGTAATGCTGAAAATTTAACAAGTTTCATTGATGCTTTACAAATAATAGAATCAATAAAAGGCGAGCACAAAGAATTAGCTGTTTCCATAATTAAAACAAAGCTAAAAGGTGTCGCCAGAAATCTAATCGGTAATGAAACAACAATTACTGAAGTGATTTCCAGACTAAGAGGCAACGTCAAAGGCGAAACTGTTGAAGTATTATCAGCGAAGCTTATGAACCTACAGCAGCGCAATAAAACTGCTAACCAATACACACAAGAAATTGAGCAGATGACGAAAGCCTTAGAAGGTGCATATATAACAGATGGTTTATCTTTAGAGCTGGCCAGAAGTTATTCCACGCAGCATGCAGTCAAAGCAATGACTAAAAATTGCACAATCGATAAGGTAAAACTTATCATGCAAGCTGCCACCTTTAGTACTATGAACGATGCCGTTTCCAAATTTGTCAATAGTTGCACTGAAGCAACTGGACAGTCAAACACCATCCTATATTTCAAGAACTATCCACAGCGCGGCTCAAATCGCGGCCGTGAAAATTATAGAGGTAATTTTCGTGGAAATCACAATAACTACAACAACAATAACTACAACAACAATAACTATAACAACAATTACCAAAATAACAATGGAGGACGAGGCCAATATAGAGGAAACTATAGAGGTGGTAGTAACTCGAACCGAGGCCACAATGGCAATAACCAAAGCAATGTCAGAATTACCCAAAATACTAACCAAAACACATCGGAAAACTCCCAAAGCCCTTTAAATACTCAACAATAAAAGAAGTCAGAGTTCACACTATTAATCTCAGCCAAAATATATTCGTTTCATTTTTCAATGTAGCTACTGGAAAAGAACTTATCTTTTTAATAGACACAGGTGCAGACATTTCCATTTTAAAAGAAACTTCGGATAACTTCCAAAACATCCAAGATGATTACATCATAGACATAAAAGGCATAAGTAACGAAATAACCAAATCCCAAGGTTTAGTTTCTATAGAGATACAGACAACTAAATACATAATTCCACACGATTTTCATATCGTAAATGAACATTTCCCTATTCCATGCGATAGAATATTAGGCATCGACTTTATTAAAAAATACAACTGTCAATTAGACTTCAAGCCATCTGAAGATTGGCTTATAATTAGACCCAATAATTTAAAATTTCCAATTAATGTACCAATAGCTCATAGTGCTGGCAATAATTCAATACTTCTGCCAGCAAGATCCCAAGTTATTCGGAAAATTGAACTTAATTCAAAAGAAGACAGTGTATTAATTCCAAATCAGGAAATTCAGTATGGTATTTACGTTGCAAATACCATAGCAACATCCAATAATGCCTTCATAATGCTAATAAACACAACAAATACCGACCAAGTAGTCAGTACAGATAACCTAACATATGAACCCCTTTCGAACTACGATGTAGTCAACACACATCCAGACAATAGAAAAAAATCCGTACTATCACAACTTTCAAAAAACTTCCCTATACAGTTCAAGTCACAGCTTTCTAGCTTATGCACCCAGTATAGCGATATATTCGGATTGGAAACCGAATCAATAACCACAAATAATTTTTATAAACAAAGACTGAGATTAAAAGATGATGAACCAGTCTATATAAAGAACTATCGAAGCCCACATAGTCAGGTGAACGAAATACAAAAGCAAGTAGGAAAATTAATCTCTGACGGGATTGTCGAACCGTCAGTATTCGAATATAATAGCCCATTTTTACTTGTTCCTAAGAAATCATCCCCCGGGTCAAATGTAAAGAAATGGCGATTAGTAATTGACTACCGCCAAATTAATAAAAAATTACTTTCTGATAAATTCCCATTACCTAGAATTGATGATATTTTAGATCAACTAGGTCGAGCTAAATACTTTTCATGTCTTGACTTAATGTCAGGATTCCATCAAATTGAACTAGAAAAAGGTTCAAGAGATATAACGTCTTTTTCAACGAGCAACGGCTCATATCGCTTCACGCGATTACCCTTCGGATTAAAAATAGCTCCTAATTCGTTTCAGAGAATGATGACTATTGCGTTCTCTGGTCTAGAACCTTCTCAAGCATTCCTTTATATGGATGACTTAATTGTAATTGGTTGTTCCGAAAAACATATGCTTAAGAACTTAACAGATGTTTTTGAGAAATGTAGGAAATACAACCTAAAGTTACATCCAGAAAAATGTTCATTTTTTATGCATGAAGTGACTTTTCTAGGTCATAAATGAACTGATAAAGGAATATTTCCAGATGACAAGAAATACGATGTCATTATGAACTACCCAGTTCCGCACGACGCGGACAGTGCTAGACGTTTCGTAGCATTCTGTAACTATTATAGACGTTTTATAAAAAATTTCGCCGACTATTAACGGCACATAACAAGATTATGTAAAAAGAATGTTCCTTTTAAATGGACGGATGAGTGTGAAAATGCATTTCAATATTTAAAAACAAAACTTATGGAACCTACATTGCTACAATATCCAGATTTCACTAAAGAATTCTGTATAATAACAGATGCAAGTAAGCAAGCATGTGGAGCGGTTTTAACTCAAAACCACAATGGTCTCCAACTTCCCATTGCATACGCATCAAGAGCATTTACAAAAGGTGAAAGTAACAAATGTACTACTGAGCAGGAATTAGCTGCAATTCATTGGGCGATATTACATTTTAGACCATATATATATGGAAAACATTTCTTAATAAAAACAGACCATAGACCTGTAACATACCTTTTCTCAATGATCAATCCCAGTTCTAAACTGACACGTATGAGGCTCGAACTAGAAGAATACGACTTTATAGTCGAATATTTAAAGGGAAAAGATAATTATGTAGCCGATGCGCTATCAAGGATAACCATCAAAGATCTACAAAATATAACTGGAAATATATTGAAAGTCACTACTAGATATCAAAATAGACAAAAATTCCGCGCGGAAAATCAAGAACAAGAATTGCCTATGCAATCCTTAAATAAAGCTTCTAAGCCCAACGTATACGACGTCATAAGCAATGATGAAGTACAAAGTACAAAGTGGCACCGTGGGAAAATATCTTTGAACATTCTTCAATAGATAATTTCAAATTAATAAGCAATAAAATCTTGAAAACATTAAGAGTAGCGCTACTCAACCCGGTGACCCAAATAACAAATTTAAAAGAAAAAGAAGCAATTTTGTCTACATTTCATGACGATCCAATTCAAGGAGCTCATACTGGCATATCAAAAACTTTGGCCAAAGTAAAAAGACACTATTACTGGAAAAATATGTCTAAAGATATAACTGAGTACGTAAGAAAATGTCAAAAATGCCAGAAAGCCAAAATAACTAAACACACAAAGACCCCTTTAACAATTACTGACACACCAATAAATGCTTTCGATAGAGTGATAGTGGACACTATTGGTCCACTACCAAAATCAGAAAATGGCAATGAGTATGCAGTCACTTTAATATGTGATTTAACTAAGTATTTAGTTGCCATACCTGTTCCGAATAAAAATGCTAATACTGTCGCTAAAGCAATATTTGAATCTCTTATCCTGAAGTACGGTCCAATGAAGACGTTCGTTACGGACATGGGAACAGAATATAAGAATTCAATTATAGACGATTTGTGCAAATATTTAAATATTGAAAATATTACATCCACAGCACACCACCACCAGACAGTTGGAACAATAGAAAGAAGTCAAAGAACTTTCAATGAGTACATTCGATCTTACATATCGGTTGATAAAACTGATTGGGACGTATGGCTTCAATATTTTGTCTTTTGTTTCAACACGACCCCCTCTATGGCACATACTTATTGTCCATATGAGCTAGTATTCAGTAAAACAAGTAATTTACCAAAACATTTTAATAGCATAGATAGTGTAGAAGCACTATATAATATAGATGACTATGCTAAGGAGAGTAAGTATAGATTAGAAGTAGCCTATAAAAGAGCTAGAGTTATGTTAGAAGCAAATAAGAATAGAAATAAACTACTATACGATCATAAAGCAAGGGATATAGATATATCAGTAGGTGACCAAGTTTTATTAAAAAACGAGACAGGTCATAAGTTAGATCCTAAATATACAGGTCCGTATATAGTAACGGAAATAGGAGATAGAGATAACATAGTAATAACAAATAATAAACAAAAGAAACAAACAGTTCATAAGGATAGATTAAAAATCTTTATTTCATAAATTGCACTTAGTATGGCCATACAAAGACACACATACATAGATAAATAAATACACATATTCTCTTAATAATTTCATTTTCTTTGATTCCAATAACAAAATACAAAAAAAAATAATAAAAAAAAAAGTGTATTTATTAAAAATTTTTACTATAAAAATAACTTCATTATATTACGTTATTTTTCAAAAGGAGGGAGATGTAGTATGCACATACATTGAATACCCACTGTACCGAAAGTACTTAAAGGGTAAGCACTGTAACACTTTGTTGCAGTGTTTACATATTTTAAAGTCCCCTAAGTGGCCGAAATATGAACCGATCGCTATGGCTTAGCCCGCACACAGAAAGTGCTAGCGTCGGCATAATTGCAACGAAGGGACAGCATATGCATACCCCTCGCGCCACCACTCGAGAGCGCATAGCAATATATATAAGTACATTCCTTTATACATAAGTATATAGGTACATAGCCGTTTCTCTGCCGCCGCCTGCGAGCAGCGCAGCTACGAGACTTAGCCTTAATTAGACTTAAAGAATATTGTAAAAATGAGAGACTCTTCGATCGTTGGAGCGGCACCATTGCTGCTCCAAATAAACCCAAAAATAAAACTAAATAAAACAAGGAAGAACGCTATAGTCGAGTACCTCGACTATCAGATACCCGTTACTCAGCTTAAGGGACCAAAGGAAAGTGGAGATATGCAAGCAGCAAATGCGCCACCTACCGGCGGTATACAGACTTAAGCGTTGTGGGCGTTAGAGTGGGCGTGGCAAACTTTTTTTTTAATCAATCGATAGGTATTGACGAGACCAATACATTTAAGTTAAAATTTTTTATCTAGCACGAAAATTGTGGGCGCCACAGGCTTGGGCGGTTTGTGGGCGTTAGAGTGGGCGTGGCAAACTTTTTTTTAAATCAATCGATAGGTATTGACGAGACCAATACATTTCAGTTAAAATTTTTTATCTAGCATGAAAATTGTGGGCGCCACAGATTTGGGCGGTTTGTGGGCGTTGGAGTGGGCGTGGCATATTCGCGTAACATACTTGCGCTGCGCTCAAGCCCACGGAATCTAAATCTGAAATCCCGTTTCTCTATCTTTGATATTTTCCGAGATATCCGCGTTCATATTTACGATTTTTTGAAGTTTGTGGGCGGTTTGTGGGCGTTAAAGTGGGCGTGGCAAACTTTTTTTTTGGGTCAATCGGTAGGTATTGATGAGAACAATACATTTCAGTTAAAATTTTTGTTCTAGCATCAAAACTGTAGGAGCCACAGTTTTGGGCGGTTTGTGGGCGTTAGAGTGGGCGTGGCACTCTTCTGAAACAAACTTGCGCTGCGCAGGAATCTCAGGAATCTGCATGCCTAATCTCAGTATTGTAGCTCTTATAGTTTCCGAGATCTCAGCGTTCATACGGACACACGGACAGACGGACAGACGGACAGACGGACAGACGGACAGACGGACATGGCTAGATCGACTCGGCTAGTGATCCTGATCAAGAATATATATACTTTATGGGGTCGGAAACGCTTCCTTCTGCCTGTTACATACTTTCCGACGAATCTAGTATACCCTTTTACTCTACGAGTAACGGGTATAAATACAAATACAAACTACTAACAATCATATTTCACTACCCTTACGGTACGCATGCTGTGCGTCAGAGAGTAGGCTATGGTCGATGGTTAGTCTGATATGGGTGTCAATTAGCCTTTCCAGGGTCTTCAACAAGAAGGAAGAGAGCCAAATCGGGCGGAAGTTTTTTGGGTTGGTGTGGGAGGTAGATTTGGGAGATTTTGCTAAAATTCTTCTGAGTCTGGATGTCTCCGCAGTAAATTCTATGCTACTGCAGAAGTTAGCCCAAGCTCTTCGTTTTGATATTCTAATTTCCTTTTTGTATAGGCTTAGTTTTGTATGGTATAAATTCCAGGAAGATTCGCTATTGTTGTATTTAGCTCTATTAAAGTAAGTTCTACACTCTCCTTTAAGGTTCGCCAGGGATGCGTTCCACCAAGGGGGTTTTGTGCTTTGCTTTGACTGTTCTGCTTGGGGAAGCCCTTTTTAAGGCCTCACCGCAGATATCAGTAAAAGTGTTAACTGGGTTATCTAATTCTTGACCGTCGCGTATGTGCGTCGGTGGAGCGTGTAGGTTCCTGTTGAGGAGATTCTTGTAATATCCCCAGTTGGTTTATCTTAGATTAGTAATGTTCTCGGCGGGAGGACAGTCGAGAGTTATTGTAAATTCTTTGTATCGGTGGTCTGAGAATGAGTGCTCGATCCCCACCTTCCACGCTTCTAGCTGGCTAAGTAGGGGATCAGATATTAGTGTAATGTCTAGTACTTCCCTCCTATTTCTAGTGATGAAAGTTGGGTCATTACCTTTGTTGCAGATGAATAGATTTGATTGAAGGAGATAGTCGTAGAGTAACTCACCCCTTTCGTTTGGGTTTGTACTTCCCCATTGTGTGTGGTGTGAGCTAGCGTCCCCACCCAGGATGAGGTCCTTAGATGAGTGTGTATGTATGAGTTGTTGTGTGGTGGTGTTTGGTAGTGGCCCTTCGTAGTCGTGAGCCAGATAGAATGATGCTATGGTGTTATGAGTGTGTTCGTTTAGCTCCAGTCTGACCGTCACCGGAATAAGAAATGTGTTAAAGTGTGTCTTTGTAAAAATGCAGGTTCTCGTTATACCCTTATCCTTGGTGTAAAATAGCTTGTATAGGGGGGTTGATAAGCCACAGATATTGTTACCAACAATCCATGGCTCTTGAATAAGGACTACGTCTATGTTGCCTGTTGCCAGGCGGGTGAGGAGGCAGCGGATGCTGCCTTGCTGTGGTGCAGGTTAATCTGCAGAAACTGCACCATCTTTGGGACTGAGGTCGGGCTGGGTACCCTCCGCTTCCCCCGCTATGTCCTGGAGAACAGTGCGCCCTGGTCGGGTTATGTCCTGAGTGCACAGCTGCTTTAGGCTCTCTGTCAGCTCCGAGTCTGTTGACACGTAGCCGGTGAGGGTGGCCTCCTCATGTTCAAATTCGTCGTCGCTCGGGGGTTCGTACGACGCACAGGCAGCCAGGTTGTCTGCCGCTAGCTTATCTGTGTCATAGATGCGTAGCTGCACCCGGTATTGTTGGGCTGCGAGGGGTTCCAAGCAGTCCTGGTTCAGGAGGATAACCACGTTCATGGTGACGCGCTCGGTTTTCTCCACCTTGACCACCTTCCAACCGTCTGTTGGAAGCTTCGGGTTGAACCTGGTCAGCAGGCTGAGTATAGCCTCTGGTTCCGATGGTTCCGACGGCAGCCACATCCTCGCTCTCGGTCGAGACGGGACGTCTGCGGCCTCGTAAACTGCCAGCTTGGCCCCGGGGTAGACCTCGCCGACCTTGTTAATGGCAGCCTTGTAGAGTGCTGCCGATCTCTCGCCTTCGCAGGCGATCAACTTAGCATTGCCCTGGTACCACCCTGCATCTGTGAAATCGGGTGGCGGACCTGGGTTCTCGTCCAGCACACAATGATCTTCCGATCCTTTACAACTTCAGCAACGGATCTCGACCATGTGCCGCGGTGGGTTACTCTGGCCTTCTTGCTCGCTGGTTGAGCTGTCTCCATCGACCTCTCTCGCTTGTTGCTGTTGCTGGTAGTCATAGCGATGTCAAAGTCTGGGATTACCGCCTTTGCCTAGGCTATGTCCTCTTGGATTTTAAGGTAATCTAATTTAGACGTTTGATCCTCACGTATCGGGTTGGTGGCCAGCCGTTTCTTACGTTCAAGAGGTCCTGCCTGGTTAGGTGGAATCCTCTTGAACTCCTTTGTCCTGGTACTCACCACGAGACCGGCTTTGGCGATCCCCTCAGGTTGGAGTAGCTGGTTAGCCACACCTACGCTGGTGGGAGGCTTGGGCTTGTCGTTATGGTGAGTTGGGCTTAGCCGGCTGCGTTGTTCGCTGGCCTTGGCAGGGGTAGACTTCACAGGGACTAGGGTAATCGGAGCCATGATCTTGCTCTTCTTGTCGTCGTTGGTTACGACTTCCGACTTTTAAAGAGTGTAGGGCTATTTTTTGGTATTGTTATCTTTTTTGTTGTTGTTAATAATTAAGTATTCCATGTTAATTCCCACGAGCTGCGGAGAAGGGACAGGTTCACCCGGGCAGAGATCCGCTGTACCCGGGTAAGGCTGACTTAGATCAGGCGGTCGCCACTTGCCTGAGCTCGCCGTTTGAGACTGAGTTTTTTGATAACTCGGGCTCCCAGCCCGATTGACCCTCGGCACGGTAAGAGTGACGCCTTAGTTCAGCCCGGGGTGAGATGAGTTGTGTGGGTAGGGAAGAGGTAGGTTCAAAGAGTGTGGGAAGGGGGTATGTGTGAGCTATTTGTCGGAGGCGGCAGCACAAGCGCGACGTCGGGACTGCTACGGCGCAGATACCCGCTGACTATCCGGGACTACTTATTTACGCTTCGTGTTGGGGGCTTGGCGGTAGCCGGGCCGTGTCCAACTTCCACGCTTATTCGTAGCTACCCTGGAGAACCAGGGCGCTCGCTATCCGCAACCTGCGACCCGTTCGGTAGCCTTCAGCTCGGCGCCCTCCGAGCCATCCCACTAGCTCTTTGGCCCATTAACCGCCCAAATCTGTGGCGCCCACAATTTCCATGCAAGATATAATACTTCAACTGAAATGTATTAGTCTCATCAATACCTATCGATTGATCAAAAAAAAAGTTTGCCACATCCACTCTAACGCCCATAAGGTCTAAATCTGTCTACCGCCCACATAACCATATATTGGGTTCGCGGGTAGGTGGCGCATATCAATCTCGCTTTACTGCTTGCACATCTCGATTTCCCTTTGGTCCATTTAACTGAGTAACGGGTATCTGATAGTCGAGGTACTCGAGCGTTCTCCCTTGTTATACCTGTTACTCGTAGAGTAAAAGCGTTTCCGACCCCATAAAGTATATATATTCCTGATCAGGATAACTAACCGAGTCGATATAGCCATGTCCGTCTGTCCGAATGAACGCTTAGATCTCGGAAACTATAAGAGCTAGGTTATTGGGATTTGGCATGCAGATTCCTGATCTTCTTGCGCAGCGCAAGTTTGTTTCAGCAGGGTGAAACGCCCACTCTAACGCCCACAAGCCGCCCAAATCTGTGGCTCCTACAGTTTTAATGCTAGAAGAAACATTTTAACTTAAATGTATTAGTCTCGTCAATACCTATCGATTGACCCAACAAAAAATGTTTGCCACGCCCACTCTAACGCCCATAAGGCCTAAGTCTGTCTACCGCCCACATACCCATATATTGGGATCGCGGGTAGGTGGCGCATTTCAATCTCGCTTTACTGCTTGCATATCTCTATTTCCCTTTGGCCCCTTTAGCTGAGTAACGGGTATCTGATAGTCGAGGCACTCGAGCGTTCTCCCTTGTTATACCTGTTACTCGTAGAGTAAAAAGGTATACTTGATTCGTCAAAAAGTATGTAACATGCGGATGGAAGCGTTTCCGACCCCATAAAGTAAATATATTCTTGATCAGGATCACTAGCCGAGTCGATATAGCCATGTCCGTCTGTATGTCTGTCCGTATGAACGCTGAGATCTCGGAAACTATCAGAGCTTGGCTATTGGGACTTGCCATGCAGATTCCTGAGCTTCTTGCGCAGCGCAAGTTTGTTTCAGCAGGGTGAAACGCCCACTCTAACGCCCACAAGCCGCCCAAATCTGTGGCTCCTACAGTTTTAATGCTAGAAGAAAAATTTTAACTGAAATGTATTAGTCTCGTCAATACCTATCGATTGACATTGATTGAAAAAAGTTTGCCACGCCCACTCTAACGCCCATAAGGCCTAAATCTGTCTACCGCTCACATACCCATATATTGGGATCGCTGGTAGGTGGCGCATTTCAATCTCGCCTTACTGCTTGCATATCTCTATTTCCTTTTGGCCCCTTTAGCTGAGTAACGGGTATCTGATAGTCGAGGTACTCGAGGGTTCTCCTTTGTGTACTAGATTCGTCGGAAAGTATGTAACAGACAGATGGAAGCGTTTCCGACCCCATAAAGTATATATATTCTTGATCAGAATCACTAGCCGAGTCGATCTAGCCATGTCCTTCTATCCGTCTGTCCGTATAAACTATAAGAACTAGGCTATTGGGATTTGGCATGCAGATACCTGAGCTTCTTGCGTTAAAAATTTTAACACAAATGTATTGTTCTCATCAGTGTCTATCGACTGATCCAAACAAAAAGTTTGCCACGCCCACTGTAACGCCCACAAACCGCCCACAAACTTCAAAAAACCATATCAATTTCGCTTTACTGCTTGCATATCTCGATTTCCCTTTGGTCCATTTAACTGAGTAACGGGTATCTGATAGTCGAGGTACTCGAGCGTTCTCCCTTGTTATACCCGATACTCGTAGAGTAAAAGGGTATACTAGATTCGTCGGAAAGATTGTAACATGTGGAAGGAAGCGTTTCCGACCCCATAAAGTATATACATTCTCGATCTAGCCGAGTCGATATAGCCATGTCCGTCTGTCCGTCTGTCCAAATGAACGCTTAGATCTCGGAAACTATAAGAGCTAGGTTATTGGGATTTGGCATGCAGATTCCTGATCTTCTGGCGCAGCGCAAGTTTGTTTCAGCGGGGTAAAACGCCCACTCTAACGCCCACAAGCCGCCCAAATCTGTGGCTCCTACAGTTTTAATGCTAGAAGAAACATTTTAACTTAAATGTATTAGTCTCGTCAATACCTATCGATTGACCCAACAAAAAATGTTTGCCACGCCCACTCTAACGCCCATAAGGCCTAAGTCTGTCTACCGCCCACATACCCATATATTGGGATCGCGGGTAGGTGGCGCATTTCAATCTCGCTTTACTGCTTGCATATCTCCATTTCCCTTTGGCCCCTTTAGCTGAGTAACGGGTATCTGATAGTCGAGGCACTCGAGCGTTCTCCCTTGTTATACCTGTTACTCGTAGAGTAAAAAGGTATACTTGATTCGTCAAAAAGTATGTAACATGCGGATGGAAGCGTTTCCGACCCCATAAAGTAAATATATTCTTGATCAGGATCACTAGCCGAGTCGATATAGCCATGTCCGTCTGTCCGAATGAACGCTAAGATCTCGGAAACAATAAGAGCTAGGTAATTGGGATTTGGCATGCAGATTCCTGATCTTCTTGCGCAGCGCAAGTTTGTTTCAGCAGGGTGCCACGCCCACTCTTACGCCCACAAGCCGCCCTAAACTGTGGCTGCTACAGTTTTGATGCTAGAATAAAAATTTTAACAGAAATATATTGTTCTCATCAATATCTATCGATTGGCACAATAAAAACTTTGCCACGTCCACTCTAACGCCCATAAGGCCTTAATCTGTCTACCGCCTACATAACCATATATTGGGATCATGGGTAGGTGGCGCCTTTCAATCTCGCCTAACTGCTTGCATATCTCCATTTCCCATTGGTCCCTTAAGCTGAGTAACGGGTATCTGATAGTCGAGGTACTCGAGCGTTCTCTTTTTTTATACCCGTTACTCGTAGATTAAAAGGGTATACTAGATTCGTCGGAAAGTATGTAACATGCGGAAGGAAGCCTTTCCGACCCCAAAGAGTATATATATTCTAGATCAGGATCACTAGCCGTCTGTCCGTCTGTCCGTATGAACGCTGAGATCTCGGAAACTATAAGAGCTAGGCTATTGGGATATGGCATGCAGATTCCTGAGCTTCTTGCGCAGAGCAAGCGCCCACAATTTCCATGCAAGATATAATACTTCAACTGAAATGTATTAGTCTCATCAATACCTATCGATTGATCAAAAAAAAAGTTTGCCACATCCACTCTAACGCCCATAAGGTCTAAATCTGTCTACCGCCCACATAACCATATATTGGGTTCGCAGGTAGGTGGCGCATATCAATCTCGCTTTACTGCTTGCACATCTCGATTTCCCTTTGGTCCATTTAACTGAGTAACGGGTATCTGATAGTCGAGGTACTCGAGCGTTCTCCCTTGTTATACCTGTTACTCGTAGAGTAAAAGCGTTTCCGACCCCATAAAGTATATATATTCTTGATCAGGATAACTAACCGAGTCGATATAGCCATGTCCGTCTGTCCGAATGAACGCTTAGATCTCGGAAACTATAAGAGCTAGGTTATTGGGATTTGGCATGCAGATTCCTGATCTTCTTGCGCAGCGCAAGTTTGTTTCAGCAGGGTGAAACGCCCACTCTAACGCCCACAAGCCGCCCAAATCTGTGTCTCCTACAGTTTTAACAATCTCGATTTACTGCTTGCCTATGTCCATTTCCCTTTGGCCCCTTTAGCTGAGTAACGGGTATCTAATAGTCGAGGTACTCGAGCGTTCTCCCTTGTTATACCCAATACTCGTAGAGTAAAAGGGTATACTAGATTCGTCGGAAAGTATGTAACAGACAGAAGGATGCGTTTCCGACCCCATAAAGTATATATAACTGTGGACGGCAGTACACGTAGTGGCGAAGCGCGCAAGAGAGCGTGCGAAGACAACTACTATATATAGCCGCAGAATTGAAAATCTGCCATTATTGTCCGATCGTGATACACCAATCGAAAGGTATCGGAAAAACTAAGAAGATTGCATACCAAGACTTTCCAAATATAGATTTGTTTGGGAGAAAAAGCGGTGAAAATGTAAAAGTAAATATTTAGAAAATTGGAGCTGCTGGATACGGTGGGGATAAAAGCTACCGGCTGTTTAGCTAGTTTTATTCTTACGGAGAATACGCGTCGAATGACACCTCATTTGTTCTTCTTCTTCCCAAAATGAAAATGCTTGTCCCTTTGTTTGTGGGTTTGTATGCATCCCATCTTAGTTTTAGGGTTTTGGAATCCGTATGGGTGTATAAAGTAGCTTGAAATAGAAAACGTTTGTTCTACGACTTTCGGAAAAACCCGCTAGTTTAGCGGAAAATCAAAAAAAAACCAGATTTAAAATGCTTATGGTATCTAAACAACTAATGCTACAGAAACGTGTTATATATCTCTGAAAAGATAATTTAGTTTGCCAAATACTCTTCATATATTAAAATTATCTGAATATAATAGATTTAGAGTTATGACAAAAAGTTATTTTTTAAAACCACTTTTTGACTATTTTCTCAAAATTGAGTCGAAAGATTTCTTTTTAAATTTCAAATCATATAGCCCTTGAAATTCCTCAACATTTAGTGTATAACACTTTTTCCCCTAAAAATTAATTATTAAGCGATGAAAAGTGCAACTCGTTTCAGATCCGTATGCGAAATATTTCATACTTATTGGATAAACAAAAAAAAAAACAATTTGATGAAAAATATTCTTATTAGATTTTTTCAAACTGAAAATCTGTTATGGTTTTAGGGTCCTTTACTTGCATGAAGCTAATCGAAATTGGAAACTTGATCAATTTGTTTTACCACTTTGGGAAAACCCGCTAGTTCGGCGGGAAATGTAAGAAACGACAGATTTCTCTTGGAATCTGAAACTATACAGCCCTTGAGATTCCAAACTTGTGCTATTAAAATCGGTAATTGAAGCGATAAATCTTGTTATTAAAAAGTTTTATATTCATATTAGATGTTTCATTCTTATTAGAATGTGAATGTAAACAACTCATACCTTATTAGAATAAAGTTAAGCCGAAGTGGAATATGAAAGTCTATTATAGTCTTTATACATTTCTTAGAATTATGTATTTATTTAAAATTTAATTTAACAATCCGTGTGTTTGGTTTTTCAAAAGCCAAGCCATATATCGATTTAGCGTCGCTTGTGAACAGATGTGTTTACTTTTGTGCTCTGAGTTTTTGTCTTTTTCGGTGATTTTTTTGCGAGTTTCTTGTGTTTGTTTTTTAACAAAGCTTAGCCTAATAGTTGTGTTAGTGTTTTTGACTTGATTCCCCAGTAAACGGGTATGTGGTTATAGTTATTTTAACATTTCTATAAGATTTGTTTAATCTCCTAGCTTTGTTAGTGTAATTTTACACTCACTAATCTTGCTAAAACTCTTTTACTAACACTCTCTCTCCCGCTCTATATTACAACTGTAATTTAAACTCTCTCGGAACCTGCCGATTTTCTGGTAGATTTTTGGTGTGATATTCTCTTATTCTCTCTCTTTTGCTTGCTTTACATTGTAACTGTTCGTGCGTAAAGTTGTCAGTGTCCCACAAGCAACGCTCAGTCGATAGAAGATTTATTCTCTCGTGCTCTCTTACATTTAAATTAATACGCGATCTCGCGCTCCTATTTTTTTCGTGTTTTGTGCCTTGTGGTTTTGGAACTTGATCCCAGTGCCAAATTTACTAGAGGTATTTTTCATATTTTATTTTATTTTTATTTTATCTCCTTTAAATGGCTCTTGTCTGCTGTAAGAAAAATTGTACTCTTTCGGCTTCACTTAAAGACCCTTTTATTTTCTGCTGGCTCTGCGAATGGATGATGCACGTCAAATGCGCAGGATTTACTGGCAGAGTCAAAGACTTCATTGATCTGAATTCTGGTCTCATGTGGTCATGTGGATCCTGCAAGGAAATGGTAGTTGAGATGAGCGGCTTTATGAAGCAGACTAGAGACAGCCTTTTGAATCTCTCAGGTGCTTTTAAATAGCTCACTGAGGGGTTAAATTCCGTTTGTGCCCAATTTAATAATAAAAAATTACTAACTGAGTCGCCTAAACGCAAAAAAGCCAGCTTAGCGGCAGTTAATACGGTCTCGGTATTTTCCCCAAATCCGAACTTGGTAGCTGCAGCAGTTTCTGTCGACACTGGGGTAAGCGAACCAACTGCGCCTAGGGATACAGCTGATGGTGGAGTCACTGTTTCTCGAAGTCTGGTGGTAAAAAAATCTTCAGTGCCGGCTACGGTGCCGACCGTACCTATAGGTACAGAAGGTACCGATTCTGGCTCTCAGCTTAGTGTGGTTCAATCTGCTGCTGGGGGACGTAAGAAACTGTCAGTTGTTCCTCATAGGAAGCAATTATTTGTTTCAAGATTCACCCCAGATACTACATCTGAGGATGTTTTGGAATTTATACGTGAAAAATTCCCATCCGAGAATATTTCAGTTGAACAATTTCGATTTTCATACGCTCGTAGCATATCCTCTTTTAAAATATGTGCACCGCCTGATGTGTTTAAGGTACTACTTTCTGAAAGCTTTTGGCTTAATGATGATTTAGTAATAAAAGAATTGGTTCCCAATAAACCGAGAACAAATAACAGACCTTCCACTGCGCCAAAAAACTAAAAAGTTTATTTTTGGCTTATCAAAATGTTAGGGGACTAAATATGATGCTACCCAAGCTTTATGCTGACTCCTCTGCATTTACTGCAGATATTTTGGCTTTTACGGAAACTTGGTTGAAACCAGAGATATCTGACTCTGAAGTTCTGTCAAATAACTTTAATGCCTATAGGACCGATCGCTCCTCACGTAGGGGAGGCGGTGTGCTGATTGCCGTTACCACTAGCCTAACATCTGAAAAAATTTACTATGATACCCATAACGAAATTAAATTTGTTAGTGTAAAAGTTTCCTTGCAATCCTTATCTATTTTTGTTACATGTTCTTATATTCCACCTGGCTCTGATTTAATAATTTATGAGCACCATCTGTCTGCGATAAAATCTGTTCTATCCCTTCTTTCTAACATAGACCTTTTGATTGCTTTGGGTGACTTTAATCTCCCTGATATCTCTTGGTCTTCTCCTACTGACTCACTTGTCGCTATACCCTTATCCGTCCATGATTTTGTAGATGGTCTTTTAGAATTATCGTTACAGCAGGTAAGCTTTATACGGAATTCATTAAATAGACAACTAGATCTTGTGTTTGATTCAGACCCGTCTGAAGTCACGGTATCTAGAATTGACGCTCTTGTTGTACCTGAAGACCGATATCATCCAACAATGGAATTGACAATCTGCCTCCCATGCGTTGATACCCTCTCTCCTTTAGTTCCTCAAACTAAAATGAGATGTTTTCGAAAATTTGACTATAAAAAACTTAACGATATGATTTCTCAATATAATTGGACAGACTTGTACAATTGTATGGATATTGAATGTGCCACTGAACTATTCTATATAGTGTTAAATACTTTTTTTAATGAATGCGTTCCTGATAGGCTTCCTTCAAAGCTAAACAGGCCTCCTTGGTTTACCAATGCGCTTCAAAGACTTAAAAACCTTAAAACAAACACCTATAAAAAGTATAAAAAATCGGGTGAGCCATCTGATTTTTGGAAATATGTGGTGGCTCGATCGGACTTTAATGTTCTCAATAGTCATTGCTATTCTATGTATTTAAGTCGATGTAAATTCGAATTTTCAAATGATCCGAAGCAGTTTTATAACTTTGTTAATGCCAAGCGTAAGTCGTCCGCATTGCCTTCATCGGTACGTTTTAACTCAATGGAGGCATCGACGGATTCTGAAATTGCTGATTTATTTGCCGAGTTTTTCCAAACTACTTAAAGTTCGACTGCTTGGTCAAATTCTAACTATCCTAGTCCCTTAAATAGGGCAAATTGTATTTTTACCCCTGAAATTACGGAAAGTTCTCTCTTAAGAGACTTAGCAACAACAACGCCAACTTATTCTCCCGGTCCAGATGGACTCCCCGGGTGTGTGCTTAAGTTTTGTGCTTCAACCATATGTAAACCGATTCTTAAACTTTTTAATTTGTCTATTTCATCATCAGTTTTTTCTACTATCTGGAAGGACTCTTTTATCATTCCACTTCACAAAAAGGGTGCGAAGGCGGATGCCCAGAATTATAGAGGTATTTCCAAATTGTCGGCAATTCCTTAAGCATTTGAACGTATTATTACTTCTCATTTGCAACATTTATATTCCTCGCTAATATCACCGTGTCAGCATGGTTTTGTTAAGCAAAGATCGACCACCACCAACCTTCTTGAATTGTCATCTATTGTAACTAATGGACTTAAGAAAAAAATGCACTGACGTTATATATACAGATTTTAGTAAGGCCTTTGACTCTGTCAACCACTCTCTTCTATTATTCAAATTAAATAAGCTTGGGTTTCCATCTAAGCTATTGACTTGGATTTCAAGTTATTTGAATTGTAGGACTCAGAGGGTTATATTCAAGAGCGCTGTTTCAAAATTGATCTACGTGACATCTGGAGTGCCTCAGGGTAGTCATTTGGGTCCTTTGCTGTTTACTTTGTTTATTAAGCCTAGTACTCAGATCGGCTAAGGGTTTCACTAGTCGAAAAATCTTATTCTTTGTAGTGTGACCGAAGTTTTCAAAATTCACCCGCAATGCATGTAGCATGGTCTTACTGACAAGCAGCTGGGTTTGTTGCCAAACGGAAAACAAAACAATTGGAGAAATTTAAAAAGGAGGAGTCTGCTGGTACACAAAAAAATTTAATTAAAAATAGATGGAATGTTCAACGAATGTTTTTATTTATGTAAATTAGTTGTTTAAAGCTTCCTTTTCGTCCCACGGATGCTTCGCCATCTTTCCCGCGCCACCGCAGTCCAGCTCCGAGTCCCAATAGGCATATTGGACCTTGAGGAAATGGGAGCCGGATTGGGAACAGGGTTGATCCGCTGATGCTGCAGGAAGTCGCCTAGCATCCTGGCAGTGGCTGGACATGGCTTCTCCAACTGTTCCTTAGCGGGCGCCCTATTTTCCTCCTCCCTGTAGAAGGCAGCGCGTCCTCCAGCTCCGCTTAAGCTGCTAAGTAGCTGGTGGTTATGGTGTACGGAGTCCTAATGGAGAGGTCTTCGGAGATCATATTACTGGTGGTTCTGCTGAACAGATACTTCTATTAGTAAAACGCAACCAAATTATTTTGGCTAGATCTTACTTTCTTTGCCAGGACACGCCCGGCAGGATGTCCATGTAGAGAACGAAGTCCCACTCGGCATGTTCCTTCCCACTGGGATTCTCTAGAGGATCTCCTCCAGCACGTCAACTATTCTGCAGATTTGCCCCTGTTGTGGTATTGCTTCCTGTCGGTGAAGTCCCACAATAATGGGCAACAGCTTGGATTAGGCGTCCTTTTTCATCTGCACTGACCTCCTTTAACCGTTTTTGGGGTTTTTCGTTCACTTCAAATTTTTAAATTCCCCACCGGTTCTGCACGAATACCGCCAAAGATTAAATTTCTTATTCTTTGGGCCGCGGCTAACGGCGTTCATCGAAAATTCACTCCCGAAATCTGGTATTTTTTCTGGTATTTCCTTAGCTCATCTGAGTACCGCGCTGAAAAACAGACCCGACGAAAACCTTTAGCCGCCTGTTTGCCTCTCGCTCACTCCTATGGTTAGCTCGCGGTTTTCGTCGATGTGAGTACTAGGCTTTAACGATCTTCCCTCTACCAAAAAACATTCTCGTGTACTAATGTATGCTGATGATGTTAAGCTTTGTTTATCATATAACGATATAACGTCGGGTTTCAACTTACAGTCAGATATTGATTGTTTTCAGGGATGGCGTGAGTATAACCTTTTAAATTTGAACTGCCTTAAATGCAACGTTATGACTTTTTATAGGGGTACTCCTACTTTTGTTAGTTACTCTCTTCAAAATACGTCACGACCGTATATATTCCGTTAATGACTTAGGCGTTCTTCTGGATCCAAAACTTAAATTTGACTGCCGCATAATGTCCACTGTCAACAAGGCCATGAGTGTTCTTAAGTTTATAAAGCGTTGGTCAAATGAATTTGATGACCCTTATACAACCAAATTATTATTTACCTCCCTTGTCCGTCCTATTTTGGAATATTGTTCTTCGGTTTGGAGTCCACAATATCAAGTGCACATTGACCGTATTGAGTCGGTACAAAAAAAATTTTTTCTTTTTGCCCTTCGTAGTTTGAACTGGGATCAAAACGTAAGGCTACCTTCCTATCAGAGTAGATTACTATTGCTTAATTTACCTACACTTGTAAATCGTAGAACAATGCTTGGTACTATTTTTATGCAAAATCTTATTAGAGGTGATATTGATTCTGTAGAACTTGTAAACCGCCTAACTTTCAATGTCCCTGCTAGACTAACACGAAATTATTATCCCCTAAATTTGCCACGATGTACATCAAATTTTTGTCTGCACGAGCCCTTTCGCGTTCTATGTAATAATTATAACAATCTTTACCATTTAATTTGCACTTCAACTTCTATCCCGGTATTAAAAACTAATATTTTAACTCATTTGCTTCATTCTTAGTTCCTTCTTTTATTTTCATTTGTGTCCCGTCTCTATTTGTTTTTTGTATCTTCCTCGCGAACTCGCATTTTTGCCCAAATTGATAGAAGGGCCCCGCGCGTAACAAGCATGTGCTTGGTGTCGTTGGGCCACTTGTTTGTACTGCTCGTAGTGCATCAACGTCCATATATATGGGGACGACTCCAAATTATGATATTGGGGTACATAAACTCTTGTGAAAAAAAAAACTTCTGATATCAAACAAAAACACCTCTTAACGAGGTAAAAAGTAGTGGCGATCGCGCCTTTAACAAAAATTTCTGATATCAACAATTGTGACGAAAAATGATATTACACTCGATAAAATAAATAAACTACATTAAATATATGTATTCGGCACGCTACAACAGAAAATATACGTGTAGGTAAATAAATATTTACTTTGCGGGCCGAAATCATAAATTTTATATAGTTTATTTATTTTATCGAATGTAATATCATTTTTCGTCACAATTGTTGATATCAGAAATTTTTGTTAAGGGCGCGTTCGCCACTACTTTTTACCTCGTTAAGAGGTGTTTTTGTTTGATGTTCTTGATCAGAATCAGTAGCCGAGTCGATCTAGTCATGTCCTTCTGTCCGTCTGTCCGTATAAACGCTGAGATCTCGATTTGGCATGCAGATTCATGAGCTTCTTGCGCAGCGCACTCTAACGCCCACTCTAACGCCCACAAGCCGCTAAAAACTGTGGCTCCTACAGTTTCGACGCTAGAATAATAGTTTTAACAGAAATGTATTGTTCTCATCAATATCTATTGATTGACCCAAAAAAAAGCTTTCCACGCCCACTTTATTGCCCACAAACTTCAAAAAGTCGTACGCAGCGCATGTTAGTTATGCGAGTATGCCACGACCAATTAAACGCCCACAAGCCGCCCAAGTCAGTGGCGCCCAAAATTTTCATGCTAGATAAACAATTTTAACTGAAATGTATTAGCCTCGTCAATACCTATTGATTGATCCAAAAAATAGATTGCCACGCCCACTCTAACGCCCATTAACCGCCCGAATCAGTGGTGCCAAAATTTTCATGCTAGATAAAATATTTTAACTGAAATGTATTAGTCTCTTTAATACCTATCGATTGATCAAAAAAAGTTTGCCACGTCCACTCTAACGCCCATAAGGCCTAAGTCTGTCTACCGCCCACATAACCATATATTGGGATCACGGGTAGGTGGCGCTTTTCAATCTCGCCTAACTGCTTGCATATCTTCATTTCCCATTGGTCCCTTAAGCTGAGTGACGGGTATCTGATAGTCGAGGTACTCGAGCGTTCTCCCTTGTTATACCTGTTACTCGTAGAGTAAAAGGGTATACTTGATTCATCAAAAAGTATGTAACATGCGGATGGAAGCGTTTCCGACCCCATAAAGTAAATATATTCTTGATCAGGATCACTAGCCGAGTCGATATAGCCATGTCCGTCTGTCCGAATGAACGCTAAGATCTCGGAAACTATAAGAGCTAGGTAATTGGGATTTGGCATGCAGATTCCTGATCTTCTTGCGCAGCGCAAGTTTGTTTCAGCAGGGTGCCACGCCCACTCTTACGCCCACAAGCCGCCCTAAACTGTGGCTGCTACAGTTTTGATGCTAGAATAAGAATTTTAACAGAAATGTATTTTTCTCATCAATATCTATCGATTGACCCAATAAAAACTTTGCCACGTCCACTCTAACGCCCATAAGGCCTTAATCTGTCTACCGCCCACATAACCATATATTGGGATCATGGGTAGGTGGCGCCTTTCAATCTCGCCTAACTGCTTGCATATCTCCATTTCCCATTGGTCCCTTAAGCTGAGTAACGTGTATCTGATAGTCGAGGTACTCGAGCGTTCTCTCTTTTTATACCCGTTACTCGTAGATTAAAAGGGTATACTAGATTCGTCGGAAAGTATGTAACATGCGGAAGGAAGCCTTTCCGACCCCAAAGAGTATATATATTCTAGATCAGGATCACTAGCCGTCTGTCCGTCTGTCCGTATGAACGCTGAGATCTCGGAAACTATAAGAGCTAGGCTATTGGGATATGGCATGCAGATTCCTGAGCTTCTTGCGCAGAGCAAGTTTGTTTCAGCAGGGTGCCACGCCCACTCTAACGCCCACAACCCGCCAAAAACTGTGGCTCCTACAGTTTTGATGTTAGAATAAAAATATTAACTGAGATGTATTGTTCTCATCAACATCTATCGATTGATCTAAAAAAAGGTTGCCACGCCCACTTTAACGCCCATAAGGCCTAAGTCTGTCTACCGCCCACATACCCATATATTGGCACCGCGGGTAGGTGGCGCATTTCAATCTCGCTTTACTGCTTTTATATCTCCGTGTTCCTTTGGCCCCTTTAGCTGAGTAACGGGTATCTGATAGTCGAGGTACTCGAGCGTTCTCCCTTGTTATACCCGTTACTCGTAAAGTAAAAGGGTATACTAGATTCGTCGGAAAGTATGTAACAGACAGAAGGAAGCGTTTCCGACCTTATAAATATTATATATATATAGTATATAGTATATATATGTATATATATTCTTTATCAGAATCACAAGCCGAGTCGATCCAGCCATGTCCGTCTGTCCGTATGAACGCTGAGATTCTTGCGCAGCGCAAGTTTGTTTCAGCAGGGTGCCACTCCCAATCTAACGCCCACAAGCCGCCCAAAACTGTGGCTCCTACAGTTTTTATGCTAGAATAAAAATTTTAATAGAAATGTATTGTTCTTATCAATATCTATCGATTGACCGAAAAAAAAGTTTTCCACGCCCACTTTATTGCCCACAAACCGCCACAAACTTCAAAAAGTCGTAATTCTGAACGCGGATATCTGGGACTTCAGATTTAGATTCCGTAGCCTTCTACGCAGCGCATGAAATAATTTAAGCGACCGCTGAAGAGAGCGGACGTGTCTTGTGCGAGCTCCGCGAAAAGTGCAAGAAAGTTGATAAATTAAATGCAAACAAAAGACAAAAACTAATCTGGTTAATTTCAAATAAGCGAAAAGACGCTAAAACCCAATGAAATTTCAACTCACAAAATCGGTGTAATGACTTTAACTAGCACATAAATTTGTTCATCTTATAATAATAAATAAGGGCCAATGAGCTATGAGCTACAAAATAAAGAGCGACTCAGCTCCGCGAGCCGAAGAGACGGTTACTTTTCATATGTCTCAACGCGTGATAGCGAAGTGCAAAAACGACCCTACTGTCGGTCGATAGCCAAAGAGCACGATCTTGCTCACCATGCTTACTTACGGCTACCCCTACTCCGACGGCGTGGAGTCAACAATGCAAAACCCCATCAGTTTTGACCCCTAGCGCACCAACAACATGCAACGGTAAAACTTCTCCATCCGCACTAAATTTGTCAGCAACAACTACAGCTACGGCAAAAAAAACCAACAACAACCACAGCTACGACTATTATTTCGGAATCGACTGCAACCGCAGCTCTAAATAAAACGGCAACAAAAACCACGACAACAAATCAAAAGCAAAACGAAATTCAGCAAGCGGGTCCGGCCATACAGACCGGACTAGATCGGTACATCCATATCAAGCGTAAGCTTAGCCCGCAGAATACCGCGGTAGGTAACAAGTCAAAAACAAGGAAGAACGCTATAGTCGAGTACCTCGACTATCAGATACCCGTTACTCAGCTAAAGGGACCAAAGGGAAATGGAGATATGCAAGCAGCAAAGTGAGATTGAAATGCGCCACCTATCGGCGGTAGACAGATTAAGGCGTTATAAGCGTTATAGTGGGCGTGGCAAATTTTTTTTGGGTCAATCGATAGGTATTGACGAGACCAACACAGTTCAGTAAAATTTTGTATCTAGCATGAAAATTGTGGGCGCCACAGCTTGGGCGGTTTGTGGGCGTTAGAGTGGGCGTGGCATATTTGCGTAACAAACTTGCGCTGCACACAAAGCTACGGAATCTAAATCTCAGATCCCAATTCTCTATCTTTGATAGTTTTCGAGATATCCACGTTCTTATTTACGATTTTTTGAAGTTTGTGTTACCAATCGATAGGTATTGATAAGAACAATACATTTCAGTTAAAATTCTTATTCTAGCATCAAAACTGTAGGAGCCACAGTTTTGGGCGGTTTGTGGGCGTTAGAGTGGGCGTGGCACTCCACTGAAACAAATTTGCGCTGCATAAGAAGCTCAGGAATCTGCACGCCAAATCTCAATAGCCTAGCTCTTATAGTTTCCGAGATCTCAGCGTTCATCCGGACAGACGGACAGACGGACATGGCTAGATCGACTCGGCTAGTGATCCTGATCAAGAATATATATACTTTATGGGGTCGAAAACGCTTCCTTCTGCCTGTTACATACTGTCCGACGAATCTAGTATACCCTTTTACTCTACGAGTAACGGGTATAATAAACCGTGTCCAAGTAGAAGATAAATTACCCGGGAGATCCGACAGCAATAGATTTGCGCTTCTAGCACAAAATGAACCGGAACGGGCTCAGGAGACCCAACCGAAACCTAAGCCCTTACCAATTTACATTAGGGAGAAAATCTCGAACGCCCTGGTCAACAAAATTGTTGCACTGACCGGGGACGGAAACTTTCATGTTGTTCAGGTCACAAAAGGGGATATCCATGAAACCAAGCTTCAGACCAAATCTGAAGAACATTTCCGAGCAGTATCCAAATACCTGGAGGAAGCTAAGATAAGCTACTACACGTATCAACTATAAAGCAGCAAGGGCCTGCAAGTGGTACTAAAAGGAATCGAGCCCGACGTAACCGCCAAGAAGTTATCGATGCTCTCAAGGAAAAAGGGTCTTCTGCAAAGAACGTCAGTAACATTTCTAAATAGGAAAAAAGAGCTTCAACCACTCTTCAGGGTCGAGCTGGAGCCAGACAGCAGACTCTTGAAGAAAAATAAAGTGCACCCCATTTATAACCTGCAATACTTATTGCACCGAAGAATTAACATAAAAGGAACGGCCCAGTGCAATGCACAAATTGTCAGGAGTATAGACACACCAGGGCATACTGTTCACCTCGAACAGTCTGTGTAGTTTGTGGAGACTTCCACAATTCGGCTAGCTGCCCTGCTAACAAAGAAGACCCCAAAAAGAAAAAAAGCGTTAACTGCCAAGATAACCACACGGCAAACTACAGGGGCTCTCCAATCTACAAGGAGATGAAGGACCGCATGCGAAAAGTGAAAGCAATGCGTCATCATAATACCCAAAATGCGTACACTTACTCGCGTACGACGTCGGAAGTATTTTTCGGCACGGCTGCAAGATCCTCATTTGGTCAACTAAATACCCAGAAGGGCTTCTCATACGCCGATGCCCTTCGATCGGGGACGGAAAACCCGCTCGAGTCTAATCTAGGAAACGCTCAGCAGATGCAAGTACAGTCGCAAAGCACTCTGGAAACTATGATGGTCACCATGCAACAAAGTATGATGGAATTCATGTCATTCATGAAAACGACCATGCAAACACTGGTTCAAAACCAGAACATGGTGTTACAGCTACTTGCAGCTAAGCAGTCCAAATAATCAGATGGCAAATCTACGATTAACAATGTGGAACGCCAATGGCGTTTCACGGCACAACCTTGAAGTAACACAGATCCTGAATGAAAATCATATCGACATTATGCTACTGGTAGAGACGCACCTCACAAACAAATACAACTTTCAAATAAGAGGCTACGCTTTCTACCGCACAGACCATTCAGATGGTAAAGCCCACGGCGGAACCGGCATCCTAATCAGGGAACGCATCAAGCACCACTTTCACCGAAGGTTTTCAACTAATTACTTGCAAGCCACGTCTATCAAAAAGCAGTCAGGCAACGGAAACCTCACCATAGCCGCTGTCTACTGCCCGCCTCGCTTTACAATTTCTGAAGGACAATTCATGGACTTCTACAACTTGCTTGGAGATCGCTTTATAGCTGGAGGGGACTATAATGCCAAACACACGCACTGGGGATCACGCCTTTTGACTCCCAAAGGAAGGCAAGTGTACAATGCAATCATAAAACCGAACAACAAATTAGACTATGTTTCCCCTGGTTGCCCCACATACTGGCCAACAGACCCCAAGAAAGTTCCAGACCTAATAGACTTTGCGGTGACAAAAAACATTCCCCGCAATGTAATAAGCGCCAAAGCGCTTCCGGACCTGTCGTCAGACCATTCGCCAGTGCTAATAACTCTTCTTCAAAGCACAAAAACCACAGAACACCCCCTCAGGCTGACATCGCACAGAACCAACTGGTTAAAATATAAAAAGTATGTCGAAGCGGACATCGACTGCTCTACCGATGCTCTTGAAGAAGTATTCGTGGAGGCAGCCACTATCTCAACACCACAAGGCAGTGACGTGCAAATCATCCACTTCAAAACTAATCTGCAAATTGAACGGTTAGTCCTAGAAAAGAGGCGCCTGCGACGTGCCTGGCAAACCAACAGATCGCCGTCATCAAGACAACGTCTTAAGGAAGCCACTCGCACACTAAATCGAGCTCTAAAGCAAGAAACAGAAAATGCACAACTGCAGTACATTAAAAAACTTTCGCCAGCCAGTACAAAACATCCTCTGTGGAGGGCTCACCCAAATCGGGGCTCTCCAATCGAAACAGTCACTCCGATAAGAAATTCATCTGGCATCTGGGTCCGCAGCGACGAAAATAGAGCCGAAACTTTTGCTTTACATCTCAGAAATGTCTTCCAGCCGAACCTTACCACTGGTTCATTTTTCCTACAACAAATCGAATCAGAATCTATTTCTCTACCACCATTGTTTCAGCCAAAGGAGATCGCGAAAGTCCTTGGGGAACTGAAACCGAAAAAGGCCCCTGGCGGTGACCAAATAACCCCAAAAATTTTAATTGAACTTCAAAACTCTTCCATTGAGGTTATTTGTAAGCTCTTCAATGGGACACAAGAACATCCGACGACTACATTATCAAAGCTGGAGTCCCGCAAGGAAGCGCGCTAGGGACTACTCTGTTCCTCCTATACACAGTGGATAATCCCACGAACGAGCAGCTAACAACATCTACGTTCACTGACGACACCGCAATTTTAAGTCGCTCGAGGTGCCCAGGCCGAGCCACAACACAGCTAGCAAGCCACCTCCTCGTAGTAGAGAGGTGGCTATCTGATTGGCGGATTAAAATAAATGAACAAAAATGTAAACACATAACGTTTACTCTCAACAGGCAAACATGCCCTCCACTATTATTGAATAATACGCAGATTCCCCAAGTCAACGATGTAACGTATCTCGGCGTTCACCTTGACAGACGACTAACCTGGAGAAGACACATCGAACGCTAGAAAGTACATCTAAAACTAAAGTCCAGCAGCTTCCACTGGATTCTTAACGCTCGTTCGCCCCTGCGTCTGGACTACAAGGTTTTGCTCTACAACTCCACTCTCAAGCCCTTCTGGACATATGGCTCCCAGCTATGGGGGAACGCCAGCAGAAGCAACATAGACATTATACAGCGCGTTCAATCGAAAATCCTGCGAACTATCACTGGGGCACCATGGTATATTCGCAACCAAAACATCCACAGGGACCTAGGCATTTTTATCGTAAAAGATGAAATAGACAAACAAAATGCGTCCTACAACGAAAAACTCTCTGTGCACCCCAATCGCCTCGCAAGAGGCGAGACTTGGGTTTCCAGCCGATCCCGTCTACAACGCAACGACCTGCCAAGCCAGAAATTACTTTCGGGCCCCTTTAGCAAAACATCCGTCATATGACTGTGAGTTAGATTAATTAGTCTAAAACTTGATACACTTATTGTTAGTATCCAAAGGGAGAAGATTCAATAAATAAATAGCAAAGCATTTAAAAAAAAAAAGAAAATGTTTGTTACGCGAAGTCAGTGGCGCCCAAAATTTTCATGCTAGATAAACAATTTTAACTGAAATGTATTAGCCTCGTCAATACCTATCGATTGATCCAAAAAATAGATTGCCACACAAACTCTAAAGCCCATTTACCTCCCACATTTGTGGCGCCCACAATTTTCTTGCTAGATAAAATATTTAAACTGAATTGTATTAGTCTCATCAATACCTATCGATTGATCAAAAAAAAGGCCTAAATCTGTCTACCGCCCACAAAACCATATATTGGGATCGCGGGTAGGTGTCGCATTTCAATCTCGCCTAACTGCTTGCTTGTCTCCGTTTCCCTTTGGCCCCTTTAGCTGAGTAACGGGTATCTGATAGTCGAGGTACTCGAGCGTTCTCCCTTGTTATACCCGGTACTCGTAGAGTAAAAGGGTATACTAGATTCGTCGGAAAGTATGTAACAGATAGAAGGAAGCGTTTCCGACCCCATAAAGTATATATATTCTTGATCAGGATCACAAGCCGAGACGATCTAGCCATGTCCCTCTGTCCGTCTGTTCGTATGAACGCTGAGATCTCGGAAAATATAAGAACCAGGCTATTGGGATTTGGCATGCAGATTCCTGAGCTTCTTGTGCAGCGCAAGTTTGTTTCAGCAGGGTGCCACGCCCACTCTAACGCCCACAACCCGCCCAAAACTGTGGCTCCTACAGTTTTGATGCTAGAATACTAATTTTAACAGAAATGTATTGTTCTCATCAGTATCTATCGATCGACCCTAACAAAAAGCTTGCCACGCCCACTGTAACGCCTACAAGCCGCCCTCAAACTTCAAAAATCGTAATTATGAACGCGGATATCTCGGAAACTAAAAAACCAAAATCTGTGGCTCCCACAATTTTCATGCTAGAAAAAAAAATTAACTGAAATGTATTAGTCTCGTCAACACCTATCGATTGACCCCAAAAAAAAGTTTGCCACGCCCATTCTAACGCCAATAAGGCCTAAGTCTGTCTACCGCTCACATACCCATATATTGGGATCGCGGGTAGGTGGCGCATTTCAATCTCGCCTTACTGCTAGCATATCTCTATTTCCCTTTGGCCCCTAAAGCTGAGTAACGGGTATCTGATAGTCGAGATACTCGCGAGTTCTCCCTTGTTACACTAGATACTCGTAGAGTAAAAGGGTATACTAGATTCGTCGAAAAGTATGTAACAGATAGAAGGAAGGAATATATTCCTTCCATGTGCGTCTGTCCGTATGAACGCTGAGATCTCGGAAACTATAAGAGCTAGGCTATTGGGATTTGGCATGCAGATTCCTGATCTTCTTGCGCAGAGCAAGTTTGTTTCAGCAGGGTGCCACGCCCACAAGCCGCCCAAAACTGTTGCTCCCACAGTTTTGTTGGTAGAATAATAATATCGATTGACCCAATAAAAAGTTTGCCACGTCCACTTAACGCCCACAATCTATAAAAAATCGTCATTATGAACGCGGATATCTCGGAAACTATAAAAGGTAGAGAATTGGGATTTTAGATTTAGATTCCGTAGCCTTTTACGCAGCGCATGTTTGAATGCGAATATGCCACGCCCACATTAACGGCCACAATTCGCCCAAGTCTGTGGAGCCCTACAATCTTCATGCTAGATACAAAATTTTAACTGAAGTATATTAGCCTCGTCAGTACCTATCGAATGATACAAAAAAAGTTTGCCACGTCCACTCTAACGCCCATAAGGCCTAAATCTGTCTACCGCCCACATAACCATATATTGGGTTCGCGGGTAGGTGGCGCATTTCAATCTCGCTTTACTGCTTGCATATCTCTATTTCCCTTTGGTCCCTTTAGCTGAGTAACGGGTATCTGATAGTCGAGGTACTCGAGCGTTCTCCTTTGCTATACCCGCTACTCGTTGAGCCCACTCTAACGCCCATAAGGCCTAAATCTGCCTACCGCTCACATACCCTTATATTGGGATCGCGGGTAGGTGGCGCATTTCAATCTCGCCTTACTGCTTGCATATCTCTATTTTCCTTTGGCCCCTATAGCTGAGTAACGGGTATCTGATAGTCGAGATACTCGAGAGTTCTCCCTTGTTACACCCGATACTCGTAGAGTAAAAGGGTGTACTAGATTCGTCGAAAAGTATGTAACAGATAGAAGGAAGGAATATATTCCTTCCATGTCCGTCTGTCCGTATGAACGCTGAGATCTCGGAAACTATAAGAGCTAGGCTATTGGGATTTGGCATGCAGATTCCTGAGCTTCTTGCGCAGCGCAAGTTTGTTTCAGCGGGGTGCCACGCCCACAAGCCGCACAAAATTGTGGCGCCCACAGTTTTGTTGGTAGAATAATAATATTGATTGACCCAATAAAAAGTTTGACACGCCCACTTTAACGCCCACAAACTTTTAAAAATCGTTGTGAACGCGGATATCTCGGAAACTATAAAAGGTAGAGAATTGGGATTATAGATTTAGATTCCGTAGCCTTGTACGCAGCGCATGTTTGAATGCGAATATGCCACGCCCACATTAACGGCCACAATACGCCCAAGTCTGTGGAGCCCACAATTTTCATGCTAGATACAAAATTTTAACTGAAACATATTAGCCTCGTCAATACCTATCGATTGATCCAAGAAACAGATTGCCACGCCCACTCTAACGCCCATTAACCGCCCAAACTGTGGCGCCCACAATTTTCATGCTAGATTAAAATTATAACTGAAATGTATTAGTCTCGTCAATACCTATCGATTGATTCCAAAAAAAAATTGCCACGCCCACTCTAACGCCTACAAACCACCTAAATTTGTGGCGCCCACAATTTTCATGCTGGATAACAAATTTTAACTGAAATGTATTAGTCTCGTCAATACCTATCGATTGATCCAAAAAATAGTAACGTGTATCTGATAGTCGTTATACCCGTTAATCGTAGAGTAAAAAGGTATACTTGATTCGTCGGAAAGTATGTGACAGGCAGAAGGAAACGTTCCCGACCCCATAAAGAATATATATTCTTTATCAGGATCACAAGCCGAGTCGATCCAGCCATGTCCGTCTGTCCGTATGAACGCTGAGATCTCGGAAACTATAAGAGCGAGGCTATTGGGATTTGGCATGCAGATTCCTGAGATTCTTGCGCAGCGCAAGTTTGTTTCAGCAGCCCACAAGCCGCCCAAAACTGTGACTCCTACAGTTTTGATGCTAGAATAAAAATTTTAACAGAAATGTATTGTTCTTATCAATACCTATCGATTGACCGGAAAAAAGGTTTTTCACGCCCACTTTATTGCCCACAAACCCCCGCAAACTTCAAAAAGTCGTAATTCTGAACGCGGATATCTCGGAAACTATAAAAGGTAGAGAATTGGGACTTCAGATTTAGAATCCGTAGCCTTCTACGCAGCGCATAAAATAATTTAAGCGACCGCTGAAGAGAGCGGACGTGTCTTGTGCGAGCTCCGCGAAAAGTGCAAGAAAGTTGATAAATTAAATGCAAACAAAACACAAAAACTAAACTGGTTAATTTCAAATAAGCGAAAAGACGCTAAAACCCAAAGAAATTTCAACTCACAAAATCGGTGTAATGACTTTAACTAGCACATAAATTTGTTCATCTTATAATAATAAATAAGGGCCAATGAGCTACGAACAAAATAAAGAGCGACTCAGCTCCGCGAGCCGAAGAGACGGTTACTTTTCATATGTCTCAACGCGTGATAGCGAAGTGCAAAAAACGACCCTACTGTCGGTCGATAGCCAAAGAGCACGATCTTGCTCACCATGCTTACTTACGGCTACCCCTACTCCGACGGCGTGGAGTCAACAATGCAAAACCCCATCAGTTTTGACCCCTAGCGCACCAACAACATGCAACGGTAAAACTTCTCCATCCGCACTAAATTTGTCAGCAACAACTACAGCTACGGCAAAAAAACCAACAACAACCACAGCTACGACTATTATTTCGGAATCGACTGCAACCGCAGCTCTAAATACAACGGCAACAAAAACCACGACAACAAATCAAAAGCAAAACGAAATTCAGCAAGCGGGTCCGGCCATACAGACCGGACTAGATCGGTACATACATATCAAGCGTAAGCTTAGCCCGCAGAATACCGCGGTAGGTAACAAGTCAAAAACAAGGAAGAACGCTATAGTCGAGTACCTCGACTATCAGATACGCGTTACTCAGCTAAAGGGACCAAAGGGAAATGGAGATATGCAAGCAGCAAAGCGAGATTGAAATGCGCCACCTATCGGAGGTAGACAGATTTAAGCGTGAAAATTGTGGGCGCCACAGGCTTGGGCGGTTTGTGGGCGTAAGAGTGGGCGTGGCATATTTGCGTAACAAACTTGCACTGCGCACAAGGCTACGGAATCTAAATCTGTGATCCCAATTCTCTATCTTTGATAGTTTCCGAGATATCCACGTTCATATTTACGATTTTTTGAAGTTTGTGGGCGGTTTGTGGGCGTAAAAGTGGGCGTGGCAAACTTTTTGTTTTACCAATCGATAGGTATTGATGAGAACAATACATTTCAGTTAGCTCTCATAGTTTCCAAAATCTCAGCGTTCATCCGGACAGACAGACGGACAGACGGACATGGCTAGATCGACTTGGCTAGTGATCCTGATCAAGAATATATATACTTTATGGGGTCGAAAACGCTTCCTTCTGCCTGTTACATACTTTCCGACGAATCTAGTATACCCTTTTACTCTACGAGTAACGGGTATAATAAACCGTGTCCAAGTAGAAGATAAATTACCCGGGAGATCCGACAGCAATAGATTTGCGCTTCTAGCACAAAATGAACCGGAACGGGCTCAGGAGACCCAATCGAAACCTAAGCCCTTACCAATTTACATTAGGGAGAAAATCTCGAACGCCCTGGTCAACAAAATTGTTGCACTGACCGGGGACGGAAACTTTCATGTTGTTCAGGTCACAAAAGGGGATATCCATGAAACCAAGCTTCAGACCAAATCTGAAGAACATTTCCGAGCAGTATCCAAATACCTGGAGGAAGCTAAGATAAGCTACTACACGTATCAACTATAAAGCAGCAAGGGCCTGCAAGTGGTACTAAAAGGAATCGAGCCCGACGTAACCGCCAAGAAGTTATCGATGCTCTCAAGGAAAAAGGGTCTTCTGCAAAGAACGTCAGTAACATTATAAACAGGAAAAAGAGCTACAACCACTCTTCAGGGTCGAGCTGGAGCCAGACAGCAGACTCTTGAAGAAAAATGAAGTGCACCCCATTTATAACCTGCAATACTTATTGCACCGAAGAATTAACGTGGAAGAGCCACATAAAAGGAACGGCCCAGTGCACAAATTGTCAGGAGTATAGACACACCAGGGCATACTGTTCACCTCGAACAGTCTGTGTAGTTTGTGGAGACTTCCACAATTCGGCTAACTGCCCTGCTAACAAAGAAGACCCCAAAAAGAAAAAATGCGTTAACTGCCAAGATAACCACACGGCAAACTACAGGGGCTGTCCAATCTACAAGGAGATGAAGGACCGCATGCGAAAAGTGAAAGCAATGCGTCATCATAATACCCAAAATGCGTACACTTTCTCGCGTGCGACGCCGGAAGTATTTTTCGGCACGGCTGCAAGATCCTCATTTGGTCAACTAAATACCCAGAAGGGCTTCTCATACGCCGATGCCCTTCGATCGGGGACGGAAAACCCGCTCGAGTCTAATCTAGGAAACGCTCAGCAGATGCAAGTACAGTCGCAAGGCACTCTGGAAACTATGATGGTCACCATGCAACAAAGTATGATGGAATTCATGTCATTCATAAAAACGACCATGCAAACACTGGTTCAAAACCAGAACATAGTGTTACAGCTACTTGCAGCTAAGCAATCCAAATAATCAGATGGAAAATCTACGAATAACAATGTGGAACGCCAATGGCGTTTCACGGCACAACCTTGAAGTAACACAGTTCCTGAATGAAAATCATATCGACATTATGCTACTGGTAGAGACGCACCTCACAAACAAATACAACTTCCAAATAAGAGGCTAAACTTTTTACCGCACAGACCATCCAGATGGTAAAGCCCACGGCGGAACCGGCATCCTAATCAGGGAACGCATCAAGCACCAGTTTCACAAAAGGTTTTCAACTAATTACTTGCAAGCCACGTCTATCAAAGTGCAGTCAGGCAATGGAAACCTCACCATAGCCGGTGTCTACTGCCCGCCTCGCTTTACAATTTCTGAAGGACAATTCATGGACTTCTACAACTTGCTTGGAGATCGCTTTATAGCTGGAGGGGACTATAATGCCAAACACACGCACTGGGGATCACGCCTTTTGACTCCCAAAGGAAGGCAAGTGTACAATGCAATCATAAAACCGAACAACAAATTAGACTATGTTTCCCCTGGTTGCCCCACATACTGGCCAACAGACCCCAAGAAAGTTCCAGACCTAATAGACTTTGCGGTGACAAAAAACATTCCCCGCAATATAATAAGCGCCAAAGCGCTTCCGGACCTGTCGTCAGACCATTCGCCAGTGCTAATAACTCTTCTTCAAAGCACAAAAACCACAGAACACCCCCTAAGGCTGACGTCGCACAGAACCAACTGGTTAAAATATAAAAAGTATGTAAGCTGACACATCAAATTAACCCCTCACTTCAACATCGAAGCGGACATCGACTGCTCTACCGATGCTCTTGAAGAAGTATTCGTGGAGGCAGCCACTATCTCAACACAACAAGGCAGTGTCGTGCAAACCAACCACTTCAAAACTAATCTGCAAATTAAACGGTTAGTCCTAGAAAAGAGGCGCCTGCGACGTGCCTGGCAAGCCAACAGATCGCCGTCATCAAAACAACGTCTTAAGGAAGCCACTCGCACACTAAATCGAGCTCTAAAGCAAGAAACAGAAAATGCACAGCTGCAGTACATTTAAAAACTTTCGCCAACCAGTACAAACATCCTCTGTGGAGAGCTCACCCAAATCGGGGCTCTCCAATCGAAACAGTCACTCCGATAAGAAATTAATCTGGCATCTGGGTCCGCAGCGACGAAAATAGAGCCGAAACTTTTGCTTTACATCTCAGAAACGTCTTCCAGCCGAACCTTGCCACTGGTTCATTTTTCCTACAACAAATCGAATCAGAACCTATTTCCTTACCACCATTGTTTCAGCCAAAGGAGATCGCGAAAGTCCTTGGGGAACTGAAACCGAAAAAGGCCCTGGCGGTGACCAAATAACCCCAAAAATTTTAATTGAACTTCAAAACTCTTCCATTGAGGTTATTTGTAAGCTCTTCAATGGGACACAAGAACATCCGACGACTACATTATCAAAGCTGGAGTCCCGCAAGGAAGCGCGCTAGGGACTACTCTGTTCCTCCTATACACAGTGGATAATCCCACGAACGAGCAGCTAACAACATCTACGTTCACTGACGACACCGCAATTTTAAGTCGCTCGAGGTGCCCAGGCCGAGCCACAACACAGCTAGCAAGCCACCTCCTCGTAGTAGAGAGGTGGCTATCTGATTGACGGATTAAAATAAATGAACAAAAATGTAAACACATAACGTTTACTCTCAACAGGCATACATGCCCTCCACTATTATTGAATAATACGCAGATTCCCCAAGTCAACGATGTAACGTATCTCGGCGTTCACCTTGACAGACGACTAACCTGGAGAAGACACATCGAACGCAAGAAAGTACATCTAAAACTAAAGTCCAGCAGCTTCCACTGGATTCTTAACGCTCGTTCGCCCCTGCGTCTGGACTACAAGGTTTTGCTCTACAACGCCACTCTCAAGCCCTTCTGGACATATGGCTCCCAGCTATGGGGGAACGCCAGCAGAAGCAACATGGACATTATACAGCGCGTTCAATCGAAAATCCTGCGAACTATCACTGGGGCACCATGGTATATTCGCAACCAAAACATCCACAGGGACCTAGGCATTTTTATCGTAAAAGATGAAATAGACAAACAAAATGCGTCCTACAACGAAAAACTCTCTGTGCACCCCAATCGCCTCGCAAGAGGCGAGACTTGGGTTTCCAGCCGATCCCGTCTACAACGCAACGACCTGCCAAGCCAGAAATTACTTTCGGGCCCCTTTAGCAAAACATCCGTCATATGACTGTGAGTTAGATTAATTAGTCTAAAACTTGATACACTTATTGTTATTATCCAAACGGAGAAGATTCAATAAATAAATAGCAAAGCATTTAAAAAAAAAAAAGTCTGTGGCGCCCGAAATTTTCATGCTAGATAAACAATTTTAACTGAAATGTATTAGCCTCGTCAATACCTATCGATTGATCCAAAAAATAGATTGCCACGCCCACTCTAACGCCCACAAGCCGCCCAAAACTGTGGCTCCTACAGTTGTGATGCTAGAATAAAAATTTTAACTAAAATTTATTCTCATCAATATCTATCGATTGACCCAAAAAAAAGTTTAACACGCCCACTTTTACGCCCACAAACTTTAAAAAATCGTTATGAACACGGATATCTCGGAAACTATAAGAGGTAGAGAATTGGGATTTTAGATTTAGATTCCGTAGCCTTACGCAGCGCATTTTTGAATGCGAATATGCCACGCCCACATTAACGGCCACAATACGCCCAAGTCTGTGGAGCCCACAATATTCATGCTAGATACAAAATTTTAACCCTCTACCGCATACAATGCCATTTATGGCTTCTTACTTTCAATAATTTTTTTTTGCAATAAAACGGTACATATACTAAACCGTTTTTTATCACTTATTCTCTTTCAACTATTTTCTGTTAGATGTCTATACTCAGAACTTCTTTGTGTTGCCTTATCTCAAGTTTCAATCAGTTTTGTGCTCGCGTCTCAAGCAGACGAACGAAAGTGAATTGTGGTAAAATTAAAATTAAAATTACTACACTAAAAATCAGTTTTATCACTGAAAAGTATTTTTTTCTAAGAGAATATAAAGTTTTCGTTCATAAAAAATAGAATTTGACTATAGGTGAGCATCACATATACTATTCTATGCAAAAAAGGCAGTTGATGTTTACAATAATTATATGGGTGGCGTTGACTTACTGGATTCTTTACTTGGACTTTATAGAATTCAATTGCGCTCAAGAAAATGGTATAAGAAAATATTTTTTCGCATGATTGATATGTGCGTAGTGAATTCATGGATTCTATGGCGTCGTAAGTCAGATCAATATATGCCACTCTTCGATATCAAGCTTTTAATAGCTGAGCACCTGTGCAAGGCAGGAAAAGTAAAGAAGCGCGGACGACCTGCGATGACTCCAACTTCATCCCCGTGTACAAGTAGGGAAGGTACTCCTACTACCAGCAAAGGACGAAAGCACCAGGAAATTCCATTGAATTCTGTTCGGGGGGACCATATTGGGCATTTTCCCACCTGGAAAAAGCAAAGGCAACTCTGCAAAAACGATTGTTCTTTCCGCTCATACTCCTTTTGTGAGAAATGCAATGTATTTCTATGCTACAACGACAAAAGAAACTGTTTCACCAACTTTCACATGAAGTTATGTATGCATGCATACAGAGCCATATATGGCAAACTCTGGAATCAGCAGAATGCATACAAAGCCATATATAGCCCCATTTCCCCCACCCCAAACTATGCCCCCCCAAAAAAAAAAAATCCAAATATATATTATTTTGGCCTAAATAAACACATAATTACATTCAAAAATTTTTTTCCTTTATTATTTCTATGCTCATGCAGTAGAGGGTTATCTGAAACATATTAGCCTCGTCAGTACCTATCGAATGATCCAAAAAAAGTTTGTCACGCCCACTCTAACGCCCATTAACCGCCCACATCTGTGGCGACCACAAAATTATAACTGAAATGTATAAGTCTCGTCAATACCTATCGATTGATTCCAAAAAAAAAATTGCAACGCCCACTCTAACGCCTACAAACCACCTAAGCCTGTGGCGCCCACAATTTTCATGCTAGATAAAATATTTTAACTGAAATGTATTAGTCTCATCAATACCTATCGATTGATCAAAAAAAAAAGTTTGCCACGTGCACTCTAACGCCCATAAGGCCTAAATCTGTCTACCGCCCACATGACCATATATTGGATTCGCGGGTAGGTGGCGCATATCAATTTCGTTTTACTGCTTGCATATCTCGATTTCCCTTTGGTCCATTTAACTGAGTAACGAGTATCTGATAGTCGAGGTACTCGAGCGTTCTCCCTTGTTATACCCGTTACTCGTAGAGTAAAAGGGTATACTTGATTCGTCGGAAAGTATGTTACAGGCAGAAGGAAGCGTTCCCGACCCCATAAAGTATATATATTCTTGATCAGGATCACAAGCCGAGTCGATCCAGCCATGTCCGTCTGTCCGTATGAACGCTGAGATCTCGGAAACTATAAGAGCGAGGCTATTGGGATGTGGCATGCAGATTCCTGAGCTTATTGCGCAGCGCAAGTTTGTTTCAGCAGGGTGCCACACCCACTCTAACGCCCACAAGCCGCAGAAATCTGTGGCAAATACAGATTTGATGCTAGAATGAAAATTTCAACTGAAATGTACTGATCTCATCAATATCTATAGGTTGACTTTAACGCCCACAAACGGCCCAAATCTGTGGCGCCCACAATTTTCATGATGGATAAAAAATTTTACCTGAAATATATTAGCCTCGTCAGTACCTATCGAATGATCTAAAAACAAGGGAGAACGCTATAGTCGAGTACCTCGACTATCAGATACCCGTTACTTAGCTTAAGGGACCAAAGGGAAATGAAGATATACAAGCAGCAAAGCGAGATTGAAATGCGCCACCTCCCGGCGGAAGACAGATTTAAGCTTTATGGGCGTTATAGTGGGCCTGGCAAATTTTTTTTTGGATCAATCGATAGGTCTTGACGAGACTAATACATTTCAGTTAATGTAGCATAAAAATTATGGGCGCCACAGGTTTCGGCGGTTTGTGGGCGTTATGGTGGGCGTGGCATATTCGCGTAACAAAATTGCTCTGCGTACAAAGCTACGGAATCTAAATCTGAGATCCCGATTCTCTATCTTTGATAGTTTCCGAGATATCCACGTTCATACTTCCGATTTTTTGAAGTTTGTGGGCGGTTTGTGTTCGTTAAAGTGCGCGTGGCAAACTTTTTTGGGTCAATTGATAGGTATTGATGAGAACAATACATATCAGTTAAAATTTCTATTCTAGCATGAAAACTGTAGGAGCCACTGTTTTGGGCGGTTTGTGGGCGTTAGAGTGGGTGTGGCACTCTGCTGAAACAAACTTGCGCTGCGCAGGAATCTCAGGAATCTGCATGCCCAATCCCAGTATTGTAGCTCTAACTCTAACGCCCATAAGGCCTAAATCTGTCTACTGCCCACATAACCATATATTGGGTTCGCGGGTAGGTGGCGCATTTCAATCTCGCTTTAGTGCTTGCATATCTCTATTTCGCTTTGGTCCCTTTAGCTGAGTAACGGGTATCTGATAGTCGAGGTACTCGAGCGTTCTCCTTTGCTATACCCGTTACTCGTTGAGTAAAAGGGTATACTAGATTCGTCGGAAAGTATGTAACAGGCGGAAGGAAGCGTTTCCAACCCCATAAAGTATATATATTTTTGATCAGGATCACTAGCCGAGTCGATCTAGCCATGTCCGTCTATCCGTTTGTCCGTATGAACGCTGAGATCTCGGAAACTATAAGGGCTAGGCTATTGGGATTTGGATTGCAGATTCCTGAGCTTCTTGCGCAGCGCAAGATTGTTTCAGCAGGGTGCCACGCCCACAAGCCGCCCAAAACTGTGGCTCCTACAATTTTGATACTCGAATTAAAATTTTAACTGAAATGTATTCTTCTCATCAATATCTACCGATTGGCCCAAAAAAAAGTTTGCCACGCCCACTCTAACGCCCACTAACCGCCCAAATCCGTGGCGCCCACAATTTTCATACTAGATTAAAAATTTTAACTGAAATGTATTGGTTTCGTCAATACCTATCGATTGATCCCAAAAAAATTGACACGCCAAAAAAACCTCCTAAGCCTGTGGCGCCCACAATTTTCATGCTAGATATAAAATTTTAACTAAAATGTATTGTTCTCATCAATGTCTATCGATTGACCAAAAGAAAAGTTTGCCACGCCCACTTTAAAGCCCACAAACCGCTCACAAGCTTCAAAAAATCGTAGTTATGAACGCGGCTATCTCGGAAACTATAAAAGGTAGTGTTCGTACCCAAATGTTCTCAACATGATCACACCCAACAAATCAAGCAGTAGCCAAGTTGGGAACAGTACCAGGCGCTCAGTAGCACTCACTGCAAATGAGAATTGGTGATCAGTCTCACCGTCACAACGGTACACTGACCCGCCAATGCAGTCAGCACATTTTGCAGTGTCAACCGCGCCAACTACGCAAACTGCTACCATTATCATAATTCCCTGACCTACTTTAGGATATAGCTTACTTCACTAGTCATTATACTAAACTTCCGTGTTCCAAGTAGTATATAAGCATGTATCAAATGAAGAGTAAATCAGTTATTAACGCACCTTATAACTCCGCGGTTCTACTTCCTACCTCTAGGAACAGGGCTCGTAATAACCACGTTAGCTCAACCTCAGCGCAGCTCCAGCATCGCCTGTAACCATCGTTACCACTGCCGCGACACGATCGTCCTGCCAGCAAAGCGTCCCCGTGCCAGCGACAAGTGTTCATTACCGCCTTGTCCCGCGGTGTGACCCAGAAGTGTCTACTTCGGTTAGGCACAAACATTGGTGACCCCGACGTGATCCTTTACCAACAACGGATCACACTCCAGCAACCCCCTTCCCACCAAAAGCTGAATCTCTGAAGACCCGTTAAGCTCACTGCATCCACCCGCCCTGGAAACCATAGCTCCAGCTTCACAGGATACTCAGCTCAATCCAGCTTCACAGGATACTCAGCTTCATCCAGCTTCACAGGATACTCAGCTTCATCCAGCTTCACAGGACACACAGCTTTATCTGGCTTCACAAGATTCTTTGTTTCCAAGACACACAATATGTCTACTTCATTCATAGACAAAACAAGTCACACAGGACTCGGCTGAGGAACTTGTGAGATGGTTCCAAAGTCGCCTAGCTGGGGCAACCGAGCGGGTCGCGGGTTGCGGATAGCGGACGACCTCTCTCGAGGTCAACTGTGAATAAGCTGGTGGGATAAGTCAAACACGGTACCGTGGACGGAAACCCCAGTAAATAAACAGTCCCGGACAGCCAGCGGGTATTTTGCAACGAAGCAATACCGACGATGCGAGTTGTTCAGCCGCATCTAAATAGTTGCTTTACACAAACCCACTCCCAACACAACACCTACCCAACTCCCCTCCCAAACAACATCTCACTCCGGGCCGGACTACGGTGTAATACGGACCGTGCCAAGAGTCAGCCTGGCTGGGGGCCCGGATCAAAAATAGCCCAGTCTCAAACGGTGTGCTCAGGGACATGGCGACCCCCTGTTCTAACTATCGCCTTACCCGGGCATCGCGGATCTCTGCCCGGGCGGACTTTTCCCCTTCTCCGCAACTCGTGGGACCAAATTATGGATCAAAAAACAAAAGACAAGAAAATAAAAAACATAGAGACGGGTACTCTTAAAAAACCCATGGATAAGACGAACACTGGTTCCACCTTCCATACCAGCACGGCCCAGAAAGGGCCGCATCCTAAACTGGGGATGATGGGTGGCAGAAAGCCAACCGCAAACGCCTCCGCTACGTGCGCATCTGCGCCGAAAGCAACGGTAGGCACTGCCAAGGCACTCGGGCCACCAGCTGGTGCTAAATATACATACGCAGAAAGGCGGACTGCCGCCCAGTCTCTGCGCTCACACACCAGGAGCACCGTTGCCACGCCTTCGCCTGAATGGCTAAAGAAGGTAGAGTGGGCAAGGAAGGTGCTCCCAAACTACGGGCAGGAAAAGCCCACTCAAGAGGCGACTCAGACGAAAAGGCAGCGATCCCTCGAACTACCCGGGCCATCGGCGAAGAGATCTAAGATCCAGCCATCGGTCTCTTTCGCCGAAATCACGAAGAATCGTGTGTTACTTGGCCTGATTGACAGGGGAAATCCGGAGGGCAGGATCCCCAGAAACAAGTGGAAGGCAGTGGAGTCCCACCTTTCCCTCATTTGCCTGCGCATGGTACGAGAGAAGCCAGGCACCTCGCCCTGCTGCATGGACGCGGGCTGGTACCAGGACAGCGTCAAGGTGGTAGCATGCGACAGTCAGCGGTCGGCTTATATGTACAAAGAGGCGACAAGCAAGCTCGGCGAGGTTTACGAAGGGGCGAACATCGTTGCGCTTGACTAGTGCGATGTCCCCAGTAGACCCCGAGCCAGGATCTGGTTTCCAGCAGCGATCAAGACGCCGGAGGACATCCTCTTCATGTTGCAAGAATGCAACCCGCACCTCCCCACGAAGGACTGGAAAGTCGTCAAGGTGGAGGAGCATGAAGGGGATGTCAACCAGGCGGTTTTGGTCCTGAACAAGGAGTCAGTAGCTCCGATCGAGACTGCTCGTGGAGTGCTGAACTTCGGGTTCAGTGCGATACACATCAAAGTGTATAAGGGCGACTCCAACGCCGCTAGTAGCACTGCCGGCAACCCAGCCGAGCAGGTGCTTGCTGAGGAGTTGGAGGCACCTGGTGGGCCGGAGGACGGCTACTCTACCGATTCGTCGCTAAGCAGAGAGAAGCGTGCGCTCGGACCGGCAATCGAGGACGTGGACCTCAGCGACACAGAGGAGGCCGACGTCACTGTGGTGGAGGTTGAAGCTGCAGATGTCATTAAGACTTCTACAAATAAACCTTCACCACAGTAAAGCAGCGTCTGCTGCACTTCTGCTTCGCCTGACAGAAGGCGGAGCCGACCTAGTCCTTGTACAGGAACCTTGGGTTGTAGGAGGCAAGATTGCTGGACTAGGAACAAAGGAATACAAGCTTATGCTTGACCCCAAAGAAGGTAAAATTCGAACCTGCATATTAGCCAAAAGGCATCTTAGTATATTTCTACTTCGCAATTACAGCAACGGTGACAACACCGCAGTAAGCCTGGAGCTGCAGAGTGGCTCTATAAGGGTTCTATCGGCCTATTTGGCCTTTGAGAAGGGAAACCCCCCAGATGCGCTGGTCAGAGGACTAGCAGAGGAATGCAAAAAGCTCAAGAATGGATTGGTAATAGGCTGTGACGCCAACGCCCATCACACCCAGTGGGGTTGCCCAAACAACAACGACAGAGGTGAGTCTCTTTTTGATTTTATTCTAAATTCGAACCTATTCTTATGCAATAGGGGCAATGCCCCTACTTTCATAACTAAAGCTTGCCAAACGATCTTAGATCTAACTTTGGTATCAGATTCACTCGTAGGCGCAGTCAAAAACTGGGCAGTCTCTGACGAGCACTCCTTTTCGGACCATAGATTCATAGAAACCGTATTGTCCCTTGATTCGCCCTTGCCGGTCAGCTTCGCCAACCCCAGACGAGCGGACTGGCACAGGTACAAAGAAGTTCTGACAAATATCCTCCCCATGGAACCGTCAGAAAGCATCACAAACCCACATGAGCTGGACGAAACAGTATACAAATTCACAGAGGCATGCAACACTGCCTTCAAAGTGGCATGCCCCACAGAGAAACCAAGAGGAAGGAAAAAACCCCCCTGGTGGACCCAACAACTATCTATCCTCAGAACCAACTGCAGATGCCTGTTTAACAGAGCAAAGGCGGGAAATGAGGACACCAACTGGCTGAACTACAAGTTTGAACTAGCCTCCTGCAAAAAGGCCATTAGAAGAGCAAAACGAACGGCATGGCAGACCTTCTGCTCTGACATAGAAAAAACAACTGATGCCGCAAGGCTCAGGAAAATACTCTCTAAGACAGCCGCGCCTTTGGGCTATCTTCAAAAAGCAGATGGATCATGGTCAGACTCCAGTAAAGAGTCCTTGGACCTGCTCCTAGACGCTCACTTCCCGGGGAGCCAACAAGCAGGTCATCCACCTGAAAGGGGAGCAGGAGAGGGAATCGAAATAGATCCACTCCTATCAGACCGCAACATGAAATGGTCCATTCATAGTTTCAAACCATACAAATCACCGGGACCGGACGGAATAACACCGGCTCACATCCAGCAAGCAGGACAAATAGCCATTAACTGGTTGAAAAAAATCTTCCAATCCATCCTGGCGGTAGGAGAACTACCAACAGCATGGCAAGAAACAAAGGTGGTTTTTATTCCCAAGGCAGGGAAGGCCACTCACACCACAGCAAAGGATTTTAGGCCAATAAGCCTAACATCATTCCTGCTTAAGAGCTTTGAAAGAATGATAAGCCTTCCCATAAACCCGTAAACACGTAAACCCGACACAAATATCAGAAGCAAAACACGCTTACACCAAAGGTAAGTCAACCGAATCGGCGCTACACTTGGTGGTAAACAGCATCGAGAAATCACTCAACATCAAGGAATACACACTGATCGCCTTCCTGGATATAGAGGGAGCCTTCAATAACGTGCTTCCCACCGCTATAACAGAATCTCTCACAGAACTAGGGGTTGAGCCGCCAATGGTGAGGCTAATCCATAAATTGCTGATAAGCAGAATGGTCACAGCCACACTAGGGACCTCAACCCAGACTAGACTAGTGAACAGAGGCACCCCGCAAGGAGGTGTACTATCACCCCTCTTGTGGAATATCGCAGTAAATAAACTACTGCGGATTCTGGAGGGAGGAGGTTGTAAGGTCGTGGCATACGCAGACGACGTCGCCATCATCTTTAATGGAAAATATCCACAAACACTTTGCGATCTTATGACCGCTAAACTTAAAATGCTATCGGAATGGACGATAGCGAACGGACTCGGGGTAAATCCCTCGAAAACAGAACTTGTTCTATTTACAAATAGGTACAAAATTCCACAACTTAACCCACCCATTTTAAACAATTGTAATCTCTCCTTTAGCGATCACGCCAGGTACTTGGGGTTAGTACTAGATAAACGCCTCAAATGGGGCTTAAACAACCAAGAGAGAACCAAAAAAGCGATCATTGCACTTTACTACTGTAAAAAAGCAATCGGGCTAAGATGGGGCATGTCCCCAAGAATAGTTAACTGGATATACACAGCGGTAATCAAGCCAATCCTACTGTACGGAGTGGCTCTGTGGTGGACCGCCCTACACAAACAATGCATACTGACTCCTCTAAACAAAGTATAGCGAATGGCGGCTTTGTGTATTAGTGGAGCCCTTCGAACCACCCCGAATGAAGCGCTGAATGCGATTTTGAACCTCCCTAGCCTGGACTTAGCAGGCATGGAAAGGGCCAAACCGGCAGCTATTCGACTGAGGGACACAGGGCAATGGAAAGCCCAATTTTATGGCCATGCTAAAATGCTCCAGCATGATAAATCGATTCCGAAGCTCACGGATCTATGCAAATCCATTGAATGTGTGACTATACACCCTTTGAGGCCCTGATTCCTGATAGAGAGGAATGGGAGCAGGGCCGACCGGGCACGAAGGACGCAATCTGTTTCTATACAGATGGCTCCAAATTAGAAGGACACGTCGGCGGAGGTGTATACTCCGAACAATTAGATATCAGGAAGTCATTCAGGCTCCCGGACCACTGTAGCGTCTTTCAGGCGGAGGTCCACGCTATAAAAGAAGCACTAACCTGTTTAAGGAACCTTAGCCTCCAAAGAGGACACCTAAACATATATAGTGACATCCAAGCGGCTATAAAGTCGATCTACTCGACAAACACCAACTCTCGTACAATAGCAGACTGTCGCAGATCTCTCCACGAGATGGCAAATCAGTTTACTATCAGCCTAATATGGGTTCCGGGTCACCGGGACATCGTAGGCAACTGCATAGCGGACGAATTAGCCAGGCAGGGCACCACCAAGCCTCTCCTACCAGGAGAGGAAAATGTCGGTATGCCCATGGCTACTTGCAAGCTAAACATAAAAAACCACTTCAACACACTAGCCAACACCCATTGGCAAAACGCACCACAGTGTCGCATCTCTCACCAGACATGGCCTGTGATAAACAATAAAAAAACCTCGGAGTTACTCAAGCTCAGCCGCACAGAGTGTGGCATGCTGATCCGAGCTCGTACAGGCCACTGGCTTGTTGGCGCGCATGCCGGCAGGTTAAAAGCCCCGCAAAATGATTTCTGCAGAAGCTGTAGGGATGAGGAAGAAGTGGAAACGGTAGAACACCTTCTCTGCTTCTGCCCAGCCCTATGCAGACTCAGACTGAAACACTTAGGAAGCCCCTTCATCGACGATCTTACCGAAATATCGGAGATTAATCTCAAAAGCATAAGTGCCTTTAATAAATCTTCCGGGTGGAAGACATGCTGATCAGCTTAACACAAGCTGAAACTACTAGAAACGGGACCCTAGAGAAGGAAGAAACGAGATCATGCGGTATCACAACGGACCCATTGAGGTCTAAGTGTGTCGGACTATAGTCCGACAGCCGCCCTAACCTAACCTAACCTAGTCACACAAGAATCGATTTACACAATCGATTACTAGACAACCAAAAGGAGCTGCAAGGGAAAATCCAACAGCTCATTAAGAACTATGGCAAGGATTCTGCCGACCGACGCCACCGAGACGCCTATTATTCCGGTAAGCTAAATCAGTTAAACAACCTCTGGCAGCAGTTTTGTGACCTAGATGAAGAAGTCCAGCAAGCGGCATTCCATTACCCACTGGAAGTGACTACTCTTCACGACTAGTAGCACTTAAGGAGCTGGTCGACAAATATCAGAATATCTTTCTGGACAACATGCCGACTGGAAGCGGGTTTTTGAAGGCCCCCAGACGAACTTCGGCCAACATCAAGATCACAACAAGAGATCAAGTCAAAGGAGATTCCGCAATTGACACGGTGATCCAACAGATGCAGAGAAGATGCAACGAGTTCGAGTCATCATTAACATTAGCCTCGAACGCCCTAACCTTCACCCCAGCCCTACAAAGGCACCTGGATCTCCATTGGGCGTTACTGAGGCAAGCCACGACGAATTGACGCGTCAATGAGCCTAAACTTGGCACTTCCGCCAATTAGCATTCCGGAGTTCAATGGCGAGTATCTAGACTGGCCTCGGTTCCATTATCCCTTTGTAGAGTTAGTACATAATAAGCCATATTCGGCCAGTCAAAAACTACATATTCTACCGATCTCGCTTCGTAGGGAAGCGAAGAACGTCTTGACAGACACAGCCTTCTCACAGGGTGGCTATGACGACACCTGGTTGCGATTGAAGGCCAGGTACCAGAACGAACAGATAATAGTATTCGCCGCTATAGCAAAAATGGTTGACTATAAGCCTATAGACGGTTCCTCGCGCCAACTAAGGGCCTTACATGACACTTTCAAAAACTCAATGAGTACTCTTAAAAACCTCGATATCAGCACGAAATCCTGGGATCCACTCCTGTGTTTTATTATCAGAAGAAAACTAGAACAGCAGTCTCTAGCTGCACTGGAAAATTTAGCGGATGCACCAACGGAAATTCCAATTTTAAGGAGTGTACTGACGTTTATTGAGCGATGCGCTTGCATGCTGGAGACGATAAGCGCTCAACCTACAGCAACACTCCGCTATCAGTCAGTTCACAACGAAGAGAGCTGTCAGATTTGTCACCTAGGACCACATCATCTTAGAGCGTGCAGCCGTCTCCAGGAAATGGACCCCAAGACACAGCGCCAAGCCATTATTCAAGTAGGAGCATGCACAAATTGTTTGTCTACCGCTCATAAGGTTGAAAACTGTGGATCACCGGCCACTTGTCGAGTCTGCCAGCAACGGCATCATTCACTGTTACACCAAGGACCGACTAGCAATCCAGTGGTTGGCGCAGTTACCAATGCAGGCTACGACAACCCTAGAGGATATACTCTGCTCGCGACAAAGTATTAATACAAGGGCCAACGGGTCACTTACAAACATGTCGCGCTGTAATAGATGGTGGATCACAAGTGAATCTTATTTTAAGGAGGATGGCAGATGTAGTATCTCTTAAGGAAATGTCACCGATTGAAGTATCTGGTATCGGAGGAAAAACAACAACAGCAATCGGATCAATAATAAGGCTCTCATCATTTACATCTGTGTTTGAAACACTATTAGAGGTATTTATTATGCCCACAGTTATTACAGACCAACCGTCAGTATCGATTGCAACCGATCTTAATATTCCTGATGGACTGTTGTAAGGAGATCCTGACTTTCGGCAACCTGGACCCTTTGACCTAACCTTAGGGGTTGAAGTATTTTCTCGTTTAATAACCGGTGAACTTCTTCAACTAGGACCTAATAAACCTTTGGCCCAGGGCACAAGGCTTGGTTATGTAATCACAGGTTTTCTCGATAAAGAAACCAAAAAATATCTTAGTTTTGTTGCAGAAGGTCCACATACCATAGACGTGCCAAATTATCAAGTTCTTCTAGGGCACAAATTCAGTCCCCACGGTAATATCAATTTTATCGCAAAGGGGAGTGTTAAGCAGCATCAAGAAGATGTGAAGGACCTGAATCACAAACAGGAACCGCCGCAGTTGAAGGAAGGATCCCCCTCGGTCAATGATTTGTTAGGTGCTTTCTATACAATTCGGCCAAGGGCTGACCGACATCACCGACATCACGCCTTAATTGAGGGTACCCCTCAATGGGGGGAGAAAGTTCGTAACCAAGGTTACTCGGTTCGATCTAGCCAGGTTGCGTTGCACGAGTCGACAACACATCAGCGAACAAGAACATATGATCAACGCAACTTATACGGAACAGCGACCAGGCGCACAGTAGCAGAACAATATAGTGCAGACGCTACAAGTGTGGCACATTCGACCAAGACTCAGCAGAACAGCCCAACAGGTAGCATTGCTGCTGACATTGCATCCTAGATGACCAGCCAACTAAGCCAAGGCCAAACTAGGTCAACGCAACTACCGGGCAGCACCAACGCAGATGCCTGACATTGCAGATAATGTAGACACCCAGTTCCGGGTTAGAATAGTATTTAAGCCCTGATCAACAACCCAATAAAGATAGTTATCAACACACCTCATAACTCAGCGGTCCTACTTCCTACCTCTGGGAATAGGGCTCGTAATACACTGTCTCAACAACTGTCTCCCGCATCGCCTGTGGTCCGGCAGTAACCATCGTTACCATTGCCGCGACGCGATCGTCCTGCAAGTGTCTACTTCGGTTAGGCACAAACAGATTGCATTATTTATCTCCGTTTTACTCCCCATTGACTGCAATGATGCAATGATGCAATAAGTGTCTTTAAGCCTGAAGCATAAGATTTTTATACATGTGGAATGTCAAATATTTGCCATATTAAAAAAATATTAAATACAGAAAATATTAAACATTTATTATCATTAACGTTTTTTAAACTGGCTAATGCCTTTTCATAATTTATTTCCGAAACTTGAAACGCCTTCACAGTTCCTAACTCCTAACTTCAGTTAGACATGAAAGCAAATGGTTGAATTTTTCAACGTTTGTTAGAGACGAGTCATTGTGGACCAAGCTCTCAAAAAGACTAATGAAGTTTTTAAATTCGGCATGCTTTCCACTAAGCCTGGGAAGGCTCGTTTTAGGTAACTGGGACATATGACGATGACCACAGCTATCACCTTGTGTTAGTTTCGGAGAAACGTTTTCTTTAATTGCGGACCGATACAAAGCTTTTGTTATAGTAGACATATCCTCAACAGACTCTCGTAATTTATTACTTGGATTCAAAGCATCGATGTCTCCCTGTATATCCATTAATTTTCCACAATAAATTTCGAAAAGCTGCATTCGGTATTCAATTTCAACTTGATAGAAATAGATATTTTTTTCTTTAAATGCCCTTATGGCACTCATAACCCTGTCGTGTTTTTCAAATTTTTATCTATGTATGTGGGTGTACTACCGACGAGCTTTACAAATTATTGAATAAATGTTTCCAAATTGTTAAATGTGAATCCCATACGGGTCGAAGATGCCCACAAACACCGCCAAAATGCACAAAATTTAATTTTGTTCGTCCAAAAAAAATATGTATGTGGATCGTATGAGGGTTAACGATGCCAACCTCCACTATAAAACCAAGAATTTATTCCAGTGTGCAAAAAACAGCGCCAAAGTTAACTGCACCTTTTTTCACCGATGCCTACCAACTTTATGTTTAAGAGGCACTGCGCCAGTATGTATAGCTGATTAGTAACTGCTCTGCAACTGAGCACTGAACTGCACAAAAGGGGATTGAAATTAGCAGCACAAAGCACCGTTGTGGGTGTACATTGTGAAGAATCACATTTTGATATTAATATTATAGCTAATGTAAGAACCCACTGAAGAGAGTAAAATAGATTTTAAAATTTTGCCTTACGACTTATAAAATAATTATGTAAATAGCTTCAAAAAAAAACAAGCAGAACCAAAAAGCCAGTTAAATAGCTAGATAGGCAGTATCAAGAAGATGTGAAGAGAATGTGTGTGAATGTGAAAATGTTCGCACCCAAAGGTGCTCAACATGATCACACCCAACAAACCAATCAGTAGCCAAGTTGGGAACAGTACCAGGCGCTCAGTAACACTCACTGCAGATGAGAATTGCTGATTAGCACATTATGCAGTGGCGAAAAAAATAATAGCACCACTTCAATGCATTTTCTTCTGGGTAACATAAAATTGTTTTCAGTGTTTGTTTTTTTTCAACACAAATTTTTTTTTTTTACTCTTTAGTATTCTTTCTAACCAAAAAATGTGTTTCCCTGTTTTTAAATCCTTCCTATAAATTTATTTTTAAGTGTTTTATTTAAAAAGCCCAAAAAATGGAGAAAAATAAAATAGCACCATTTCCACATTTATTAGCAAAAAACCCCATATTTTGACGAATAGCCTTAAAACAAAGCACGGGTCAATTAGATTTATCTATAATTTAAATATTTTGAACATAAAAAGTTTGATAATACCATTAAAATGGGGCGTGGAAGGCAATGCACTGAGAAAAAGCGTGATATCATCCAAAAGTCGATAAAGGATGGAAAATCTTACCGAGAAGTTGGTCGATTGGTCGGATATTTAAATAAAATGATTGTTCACGCTTGCCTCCTTATTTTAGTTGAAATTGTGTGCTAAAAGATTACCCTCTATTGTAAAGCATTATGATCCACAATGAAAACGGTAAATCATAAGCTTTCTTGTTATGCACAGCCCAACCAAATGTATAACCAAAAGCAGAATACAGTCTCACACAGAACTTCGTGAAGTAAATATCATTGACTCCGTCGTTTTAATTTTTGGATCAAGCTCCGCCATATGCACAGGGGCAGAGGCGGTGCAATAACAACAACCACTGGCGTTTGCACGAGGGCAAATTTCACCTTTGGCTGCCTCCCATTAGGCAGCGGATTAAACATTGGCGACCGTGACAGGACAGCTGTCCTAAACCTTAACAACTCGGCAGCGAGGGATCACAAAGGATTCAGTAGCAGCTACAATTCAAGCGGATCAGTTGGAAAGTTATCTCAGCTTGGACTTTACGGCATCACACCATTACGTCACCAGTACACCTGAGACACCTACTGGAGCACGTAAGCTTTTAAATCGGCAGATTTAACCCAGTTCACTTGTGATTTGATCTTTCGGACGCAAATAATACAAATAAAAGAAAAGGAAAAGTCTGGGTTTATCTATATATATAGGTGTGATTTATTTAACCTACATATGTCGTAAAAGCTTCTCAGAACACGCAGGCTTGCTGTACCCCAGTTTTACATCAAAAGGTTTCGCAGTTACTCTAAAACTGTTGTAGGGTTTCAAAACTTGTCAAAGCTTCTCAAACGCATTTTCCTTACAGTTTGGCTGATCGTTCATCTCTTTGCAAACATGACCAAGCCATCTGTAGAAGAACAGCTAGCTGCACTTAGGCGCAAAAGAACTCTGCTGCAACGAAGCATGCAACGAACTTCGAATCGAGCGGTTGCAGACACAGCAATGGATGCTGCATCGGCAGAGTGTCACTTGGCCCTTTTGGAATCGCACTTTAGGCAATTGTGCCAAGTTCAACAGCAAATTGAAGAAATAGACTTCGAAGAAGATTCTCGCGATCAGTTTGAGGCAGATTTTATAGCAAAAAAATCTACGCTTTTAAAACGTGCAAATGTTAGCAAGCGCAGTGGCCCTGAGGACTCCGTCTTGATAAATTCCACATGCTTAGGGGCCAGTTCCCATAATCGATTACCTTCTCTAAAACTACCAAACTTTGTGTACCAAAACAGTGGCAGCTTTGCGTGGTTCACTACTCTCTCTTGGCACCGAACAAAATGCATTTGAAGCCATTTTAATTCAGCTCGTTTAGCAAAAGGTTGATTCAGATTCAAAACATGCTTATGATCGAGGTCAGAACTGTGAGCAGTTTCCAACTTGGGACAATTTCTACAACATATTAGGTAGGCATTGTCAGTTTCTAGAATGCAGCGCAAAGCCAGGCCATGAGTTCAAGCAGTATAATAAGCGTTCAGAAAAACTAAATCAGCCCCACAAAAAGGCATTCCTAACGGCTAGAGGCAGTTGTATAAAATGCAATTCTACAGATCACAATCTAGGATCGTGCCCTTCGTTCGTTGCACTTCCACATGAGAAGCGACATGCTTGGGTCAAACAGGCAGCGCTGTGTTTAAACTTTCTTTATAAGGGTCACATCGCAGCTGACTGTTCTTCAAAATTTCGCTGTCGGACCTGTCGCGGGTTGCACCATTCTTCGTTAGATCGCAGGAGTGAAACACAAGAAACTTCTCAATCAAATGTAGAACAGACAAACGAGCAACCTCGTTGCTCCACACAGGTAGTCGCATGTCTTTCTCGTAAATCAAATCGAGCTCTTATCCCAACCGCTATAGTTCTTATCCAGGATAAGTACGGAATGTTCCACCCGGCAGGGCCTTGCATGATTCTGGCTCGGAAATTAACTTTATCACAGATACTTTGGCCAACAAATTACAACTTCAGCGAAAGCGTCAACATTTTGAAGTTTCTGGTATAGGAGATGTTAGAGCAAAAATTCAGTTCTCGGTTTCGACGACCATACGCTCACGTTTGTCTGCTGACGAATGGTCATTGCAATTTCCTGTTACCAAGACAATAGCATTGACTCAACCCGCCACTCGAATAGAATCATCAACGTGGTCAATCCCTGACGGAATAGATTTTGCTGACCCATTGTTTTTTAAACCACAAAAAATTGACATTTTACTAAGCACCCAGGAATTCTTCGAATTGCTCACTGGCGGAAAATTATCACTGGGGCCTGGGCTGCCATGCCTACTTAACACTACACTCGGATGGATTATTGGTGGACAAGTTGTTGACAATCCGCAATCTAGGGCAAAGGCTAATGTTCTTATGTGCAAAATCTCGCAGTCCGAACAGCTTAATGAAAATCTAAAAAGGTTTTGGGAAATCGAATCATTTCCAGAATCATCTCAAAACCAGTACACAACTGAAGAGGAAGAATGTGATCGCCACTTCTGCAAAAACTCTGCTTTTCTCGAGAATGGGCGAGTTCAAGTTCGGCTTCCCTTTTCGAAATCTACCCAACAATTGGGAAGTTCAGTGGATATTCCCAAGCAACGATTTTGGCAAATAGAGCGTCGTTTACAACGTTTACCCGATCAAAATAAAATGTATTCTGATTTTATGCAAGAATATATTGATCTGGGGCACATGCAACCTGTAGATAGTTTTGACCCAAACCAACCTCACTATGTTATCCCGCATCACGCTGTACTGCGTCCAGACAGCTCAACAACAAAGTTGCGTGTAGTTTTTGACGCATCTGCGAAGTCGTCGACAGGAATATCATTAAATAACATTTTAATGGTTGGACCGACAGTTCAGCAAGACCTTATGTTAACCCTGCTTTCATTTAGGTTGTATAGGCATTGTACGCCGGGGGGTAGCGGGATACCGTGGTGGCGCTGGTGGATTGGCGTGGGAGGCGACGGCGGGAAAACTGGCGGCGTCGGAGGGCTGCTTCGCTGGGCTTCGGTGGCTTGCTGCTGGTGCGTTTGCTGCTGGTGCTGCGGAAGCTGTAGGGGAGAAACCACTCGAACGCGTAGTGCCCCTTAATCGAAAATAATGTACGCACAAAGTTAACTTGGAAAAATAGACGGGGGTGCGACAGCGGTTTATTTCATGTGAACTCCAGAAATCGAACTAACTTAGTCTAAGCTCCGCTCTGCGCTTCAAAGCGCAGCGGAGACTTCATAGAGGGAGCTAGGAACAGCGCAGGAGAGCGGGAGCTCGAGAGAGCGGGAGAACGGTAGAGCGGGAGAGCGGTAGAGCGGTGCAGCTGGATAGCGGGGCCAGCCCAGATTCGCCGGACAGTGGGCCTGAACATTCCGCCCCCCTTGCAATCGCTAGCGTTGCAAAAATAAACGAGACGGAACTTCGGCCATTCGCCTACGCCTCAAGCCTGCGTACAGGCGCCGGAGACGATCCACCCGAACACCGTCTTCTGGGCTACTGGCAGTCCCTCGTCGACCACGTGGAAGCCCGGCTGTATCACCTTCGGGTAGACGTCCGCGCCCAGGATCAATGAAACAGTGGCTGGCCGGTGGAAAACCTCATCCGCGAGCGGTAGTTCCTTAAATTTTTGGTCGACGCTCTCACTGAGCGCACGGATGGGAGTGCGGATGCGCACGTTCGGCTCGATCTTGAGGACCACCTCCAGCTTGACGGCCTCGTCGACCTTCGAACGAATCGTCGCCGTGCATATGCTCTCTTTGTTGTCGGCAAACGAAACGCGGTGGCCAGGGATGCGTCGATGGAGCTTGTCGGGGTGCACGGATCGATGAGTGCGGCGGTGTCGAACGTCTTCTCTCCGATCTCGACGATCACCACAGCAGTCGGGAGGACATTGACGCTATGACGCTGGAGCAGTGCGGCGAGCGACGGAGCTGGTGTCGAGGATGCTGAGCGCGGTGGAGGGGCAGGCGTTCGGCGAGTTGGCGGATCTTGCCGGCACGAACGCTGCGGAGAAGCGGGCTGTTGCTTGGAGCCGGACTTTTTCCGGGAAACAAGTTCGTCCATGTGGAGCAGCGTGTGATGATTCCGGTTGCACGTTCTGCACCGGTCACCGCTACGACAGCTCCCAGTGGAGTGCTCGTGTGCGAGACAGTTCGCGCAGTACTTGTTAATGAGAACTGCCCGCAGCCGCTTCTCTGCGCTCACCTTTAGGAACCTCTGACACTTCCGAAGAGGATGGATTCCGCGGCAGACTCGGCATCGGTAGGACTGAGTACCTCTAGTACGTCTGCTATCCAAAGCCTGAGCGCTACGTGGACGGGGAGAAATTTTCCTGTTTAGAGTGTGGATAAGGAAAAAACAAACAGGGCTGATTAACAATGACGTGGATAATGGCTACGGACTAAGGTGTGTAAGAAACGCGGCTCGTTACGAGGTAGTTTTGGGCGGCTCTCTTGGAAGAAGAACCACCTTGGTCACTGGACGTTTGACAATGCCGCGTGTCGTACGAATGTCGACTACGTGGACATTGCCATCGGCTCCCGGAAAAACGGAGTCTATTCTTCCGAGTCGCCACTCATTTGAGGGCAAATTGTCATCCTTAATGACGACCAGATCACCGACACGCAGATTTTCTGTGGGGACTTGCCACTTGTTGCGCTTGTGGAGCTCCTTAAGGTACTCATCCTTCCATCGAGTGCGGAATTGTTGATGGAGAGACTTTAAGTGCTGCCACCGGTTCAGAATGGATTCGCCCTTTACTTCAGGTTCCACTATGGATAGAAGAGGTCCACCAACAAGAAAGTGCCCTGGTGTCAACGCTAAGAGATCAGTTGGATCATCGGACATGGGAGATAGCGGTCTGGAATTCAGACAAGCTTCGATTCTCGCTAGGAGGGTGGACAGCTCTTCAAAGGTGTACTTCCGTGTAGCGGTGGACTTGTAAAACAAGGTCTTGAAGCTCTTGACACCAGCTTCCCATAGGCCTCCCATATGGAGTGCCCCAGGAGGAATGAATTGCCAGGTGAGCTGCTGATGACTATACGCATCGGTCACAGACTCCTTAACGGCTTGCAGGAAGTCTCGGGAAAGCACGGTGGAGGCGCCGACGAAGGTCTTTCCGTTGTCGGACTGGACTTGGCGAGGACACCCTCTTCTAGAGACGAAACGAGCGAAAGCGGCAAAAAACTTTTCAGTCGTTAAGTCGGATGTAGGCTCTAGATGGATGGCCTTTGTAGAAAAACAAACGAAAACCAACACATACCCTTTCGTAATGAGACAAGCTCTTCCGGTATAATTTTTTATATCAAACGGGCCGGCGTAGTCCATCCCTGTGTACGTGAACGGACGGGAGAAGGACACTCGCTCTTTTTGTGGATAACGCAGACCTTGCAGGAGTTAACCACTGCCTTCACCAAGTTCTTTATTCTCGGAACCCAGTATCTGGACCGAGTGAGACGCACCACTAACTGGTTGCCACCATGTAACGTAATGAGATGCGTGAATTTGACCAGAAGCCGCGAGAGTGCACATTCGTACGGCAGGATTATCGGATGTCGTTCATCATACCGCAAACTGTCGGAGGCCGTTACGCGGCCGCATGCCCTGATTACCCCTTTCTTATCTAGAAAGGGGTTCAGGGAGAGAATCGAACTCGCCACGGGCACAGGACGCTTCTGGCTCAAGCAGCGGTATTCTTCAGAAAAATACCTGCGCTGAGTGCAAATTGTCATGAGCTCTTCCGCGGTGGCAACGTCCTGGGCCTCTAGACGGACCCCGGAAGGCGGTGATTGTCTTCGACATCGTTGGACAAATCGATGGACATACGCGAGGACCCGCAAAGCTCTATCTAACTTGGATAAGCGATCTAGGGAATCTTCTGACGGCATAGACGCCACATGGACTTTAACGGCACGCTTTTCGATCTCAGTCACCGGCAGGTCGGTTCCCTGGCTGGGCCAATGATCGCGTGGACGTTGCAGCCAAGTGGGTCCATGCCACCAAAGCAGGTTATCCACCAGCTCTTGAAGGGGAACTCCTCGACTAGCCAAATCAGCTGTATTATGTTCGGATTGAACGTGCGACCAATTGGCCGCCTCAGTGGACTCGGTGATCTTCGTCACCCTTTTGGCAACGAACGTAGTCCAATGGCACGCTGGTTTTGCTAACCATGCTAGCACAATCGTGGAATCGGTCCAACAATGGAATTTTGAGGTCAGCCTCGGCATATTTGGAAGAATGGCTTCGGCCATCTCGGACAAAAGGAGAGCCCCACATAACTCCAGCCTGGGAAGGGACACCGTTTTGACTGGCGCCACACGCGTCTTGGCCGTGAGCAAGTGCACCATCGTCTAATGGCCCACTTCTACGCGCACATAGATCGCAGCACCGTATGCCTTTTGCGAGGCGTCACAGAATCCGTGATGCTCTACGCGGAACTCTGGACGGAAGGAAACCCATCTGGGTATTCTGACCTGGTCTAGGACCGAATAGCTCTGGAGAAAGCTGTTCCACCTTTGGCACAGCTCAATTGGAAGTTTATCGTCCCAGCCTAGATCCTGAAGCCAAATCTCTTGCATAAAGATTTTGGCACAAACAACAAATGGAGCGAGCCAGCCTGCTGGATCAAACAGCTTGGCAATTTGGGAAAGGACTTGGCGTTTCGTGTGGGAGATTTCCGTTGCTAAATCTGGTGGGACGAAAAAGAACTCATCGGACGTCGCCTTCCATCGTACGCCGAGAGTTTTGGCTGTGCTCTCAGTGTCGATCTCGAGGAAGTCGGTTGTCAGAAGATGATCGCTTTGGATATGAGCTAATATTTCTTTGTTGTTGGAGGTCCATTTTCTCAATGGAAACCCCGCGGAATCTAGAGCACTTTGTAGTTCGCGAACAATGGACTTAGCGTCCTCGGCGGAGTCAGCTCCCGAAAGGACATCGTCTACATACATATGATTTCGAATGACGTTGCTCGCTCTTGGATGGCTGAGCTGCACGTCAGTTGCCAACTGTTGCAGGACTCGAATGGCCAGGAATGGCGCGCAATTGACTCCGAAAGTTACCGTCTGTAATTCGAAATCTCGAATGAGCCCCTCGCTGTTGCGGAAAAAGATGCGCTGGAACGGGAAATGCTTCGGATCTACCCATATCTGCCGATACATTTTCTCGATATCGGCACTGTAGACGTATCGGAAATATCGCCACTTCAGGATCTGGATAGTTAGATCGGACTGTAAGACTGGGCCAGCATGAAGGATATCATTTAAGCTGACCCCATTCTCTGAAGGGCTGGAGGCATTGAAAACCACACGTAACTTAGTGGTTGTACTTTCCGGCTTGAGCACGGCATGATGCGGAAGGTAATAACTGGCAGAATTATGGGTAGGACGGACTTCTTTCATGTGATTGAGGTCGAGATACTCTTGAATCACGGAGTTGTATTTGGCTTTCAGCTGACAGTCCCTCCTTAGGCGTTGCTCGGTTCTTAGGAACTCCGACAACGCGGAGGATCTGGAGTGACCGAGGGCGGATTTTATGTTTTGAGGATCACGAAACGGAAGACTTACGACATACCTGCCGTTATCGTCTCTCGTAGTCGTTTGGAGAAAATTTTCCTCACATGTCAAATCGGAAGATTTTGTCACTTTTACTGGCAGATCCTCCACCTCCCAAAATTTGGTGAGAAGCCTATCCAGGGACGTGTCAACTGTGTGGGAGATTCGTGTGGAAAAAACGGAAATCTAATTTTCCCTTGGAGCAGGAACGGGTCCTGTTAGGATCCACCCGAAAATGGTTTCTTGCCCGAGGAGAGAGCCACAAATATTCGGCCGGGTGCCGCTTAGGAGAATGGATGGCAGTATGTCGGCCCCGACCAGAATATCTATCTGTGCACTCTCGTAGAACTTTGGATCCGCTAGTGACAGTTCGGGAAGATCCCGTAGAAACTGTTGCGGAATCGGACAAGATGGAAGGTTTCCAGCTAATTGAGGAAGAACATAGAACGGATGGTAAACTGACAGAGCTTTTTGGATTCAGCGGATACTGTCTGGTTTAAGCCTGATACTTGGGCTCGGATTACCTGGTGAGGCAACTTAATTAGTTTGAAAAGCCGCTCAGAAATAAAGGTTGCCTCTGATCCTGAATCTATCAAGGCACGAGCTTTAAAATTCGACCCCAGGTCAATTATGGCGGTGCCCAGCAAGACGGATCTATACCCCGTCGCGAAGTAATTTTGGACTGTAGAGTCCGTGGACCGGGAAGCGGTGGCAACTGGTGTACTTGGTCGTGATCTGGGTCTTGGGGCGGGGTTCGAAGGCGATTGGGAGGAGTTGCCTCTGTGTAGTAAGGTGTGATGGCGGCCGCGGCACGTAAAGCAACTATGAGTGCTCTCACAATCACGCAGCTGATGCCCTCGTGCGAAGCAGTTTAGACACAGCTGCTTCCTCTTTATGTACGCCGCACGCTCGTCGACCGTCATCTGGAGGAACCGTGCACATGTGCGGATAGGATGGTTTTCCTTCTTACAAAGGTCACATCCTTTTGGCTTGGGTGCTACCCTTGTCTCGCTGCAGTGGGGGCGGATGTTTTTGGCAGAGATTGACTCGAGCCTGACGGCCGTACGTCGTCTATGGCTTCTAAGGTCCGGTGACGCTCCGTAAGGAAGGCGTTCACTTCCTGCCACGTCGGAATCTCTGCCTTATTGTGCAGGGACTGTTCCCACAAGGATAGCGTGAGCTTAGGAAGTTTGGAGGAGCACATGTACACTAGGAGGCAATCCCAATTTTCGGTTTCAATTCCGGACATTTCTAAAGCCGTAAGGCAACCCTGGATGGTACGTTGAAGTTCACGGATAGCTGACCCAGATTCCTGATTAACGGACTGCACATTGAAAAGTATTTTCAATTGGCTATTTACTAACAACCGCTTGTTTTCGAAACGCTCAGTTAGGTTAGCCCAAGCTGAGCGAAAGCCGTCGTTAGTAAGGGGAGGCAGCCGACACGGAGGCAGCCGACATCCAGAGGGAATGTAAGTCTGGGTAGGAACAGCTTGAACTTGGGGAGCCTGGGCTATCATATCCGCGATCTGAGCCCCACATCTCTCGTAAACGGAATACCAGTAGCCGTATTTAGCCTTGAGAACTGGCAAACTATCAGCTGCACTGTCTCCGGCTTCTGCTATGCACCCGGTGCATTCGTCGTATTCTGCCTTGATGCGGTCCCATAACGCGCGTATTTCTTCGCAGCGGATGTTCAGCATGAACAGAGTTGGAGGGATCGGCGAAGGAGTGTTTGTTCTGGATTCAAACTCACTCAGCCGATCTGAGACCTCAGTAAATTTGCTTAGAGCTATTTGGGAAGGTGCTAGTGCCATTTTGACGTTTGCACGGGTGGCCCTTTTTCGGGGCGACGATGTCTTGGCGGTTAGTTCGGGTGTGGGCGGATCTACGGATATGCCTGGGACTACGGCAGGTGGAATAGACAACTTGTTGTTATCACTTCCAACGGACATCTAAAGGAAATGACCTTTTTTTCTTTTTTTTTTTTTGGTCAGAATCTGCTCGCCTTTGTTTATGTCGGATAAATAGGAAACCTGGCCCACTTTTGGAACAGTGGAACGAGGTGTCGACAAAAAAAGTAGTGGATCGGAGAAATAGAAATTGGAAGCAAGTACCGACTTGGTTACTTTGCGGAATTAAACCCAATGATACGGATTAGGAACGGTGAGAAAGGAATTCGAATATCACCCGTTGAGAAGTAATACTATAATATTTAACCCTTTTGGTATATGTATTTTTGGTTGGGATCAAGTTTGGTATATTTTTGGTGGTATTTTTTGAGTTTGGATAAATTGAGGTGTAAAAATACCAACTATGTGTTAATATATAGTCCCCGGTGGAGTAATTGTAATATTTCGCCTTTATTTAAACTTCGGAATGAAGAAAAAATACCAGATTATGCCAATAAGTTGTTGGCCGGAGGATGCGATCGGTTGATTATTTAATATTGGAGTATTGCTTTAATTTAATTTAATATTCCGAGGGAAAAATACTAAAAATATACCAAAAAAATTGGTGGACGGAGGATGCTATGCATGCAGTGGAGTGCTGGTATTTTTTTCGTTTAAGTAAGCTAAATTTTACGGAGTAAATACCAAATACCGAAAAAAATACTAAAAAGTTTGATGGTAAATAAAACACAATGACCAAAAAATTTTCACGTCGGTTGGTGTAATTTTTTATTTTATTACTTTTTACCGGATGGCCGACGGAAAACTTTAATTAGTCGGAACGTGATGGTGGAGTTAAAAATTATATGTGACTGTATGTAGATATGTGTATATATGTAGATATTTTTATGTATGTAGTTTGTTTGTGCCTAACCGAAGTAGACACCTGCAGGACGATCGCGTCGCGGCAATGGTAACGATGGTTACTGCAATGCCGGACCACAGGCGATGCTGAACTGCGCTGAGGTTGAGCTAACGTGGTTAGCTGCTAGTTGAGATGGTGTATTACGAGCCCTATTCCTAGAGGTAGGAAGTAGAACCGCGGAGTTATGAGGTGTGTTGATAACTGATTTATTCTTCATTTGATACCTGCTTATATTCTACTTAGAACACGGAAGCTTAGTGTAATGGTTAGTGAAAGAAGCTATATTCTAAAGTAGGTCAGGGAATTATGTAGCAGTTGCGTAGTTGGCTCGGCTGACACCGCAAATGTGCTGACTGCATTGGCGGGTCAGCGTATCGTTGTGACGGTGAGATGGTGAGTTAGTGAGACATATAATATGCTGACCAGCAATTCTCATCTGCAGTGAGTGCTACTGAGCGCCTGGTACTGTTCCCAACTTGGCTACTGCTTGATTTGTTGGGTGTGGTCATGTTGAGTACCTTTGGGTACGAACATAGATATTTGTATGGATGTAGATATTTGTATATATGTAGATATTTATATGTATGTAGATATTTGTATATATGTAGATATTTTTATGTATGTAGATATTTGCATGTATGTAATTTTCGCCGGTTTTAAATTTATTAAATAATTATTGCCGGCGGGGTATGTGTTGTTGTGGAAGTTTTCGATTTAATGTTTGTGGACTGTATTTGGAAAAACGAAAAAATATGTGCAAGTATTTTAGCGGCTGCGGATATACAGTGAGGAAAATCTTGAAAAGTTTTGGGGGCCTGAATTGGCAGAACAGTAGAAATTAAATAATTCTCACTGTATGCTTGGCTTATATTTGCACAATATTTTTTCTAAGCTTGGAATATTTTTCTCGATTTTGTATATGTGTATGTAAGTATGGATGAGCGGCCAAATGCAATTAAAAAAAGGAGTCGGAAAAAATTGGCAATATGGCCGCACGTAGCAAAAGGAAAATCGAAGAAAAAAATGGCGAAGTAATTTATTAATTGCCGTTGTCGGATTTAATCGGACTAGGATTTTGGACAAATCGTACAGAAAGTCAAACGAATTATATTTTCGAGTGGCTGACTGCAGACCGGCAATTAATAAGACGAAAAGCTTTACTTATCTTATCGGTTCGAACGGAGCAAAATGTACGCCGGGGGGTAGCGGGGTACCGTGGTGGCGCTGGTGGAATGGCGTGGGAGGCGACGGCGGGAAAACTGGCGGCGTCGGCGGGCTGCTTCGCTGGGCTTCGGTGGCTTGCTGCTGGTGCGTTTGCTGCTGGTGCTGCGGAAGCTGTAGGGGAGAAACCACTCGAACGCGTAGTGCCCCTTAATCGAAAATAATGTACGCACAAAGTTAACTTGGAAAAATAGACGGGGGTGCGACCGCGGTTTATTTCATGTGAACTCCAGAAATCGAACTAACTTAGTCTAAGCTCCGCTCTGCGCTTCAAAGCGCAGCGGAGACTTCATAGAGGGAGCTAGGAACAGCGCAGGAGAGCGGGAGCGCGAGAGAGCGGGAGAGCGGGAGAGCGGTAGAGCGGGAGAGCGGTAGAGCGGTGCAGCTGGATAGCGGGGCCAGTCCAGATTCGCCGGACAGTGGGCCTGAACAGGCATGCTGTAACAGCTGATATAACAAAAATGTATCGGCAATTCATTGTAGATCCCCATGACCGCAAGTTTCAGTTGTTTTGGTGGAGGCACAACATTTCTGACCCGTTGAAATTATATCAGTTGAATACTGTCACGTATGGGCTTGCTTGTACACCGTTTCTCGCCATCAGAAGTTTGCATTTCATAGCAGAGAAATATAGGAAAGAATTTTCGATAGGATCTGAAATTATATCTAAAGAGATGTATGTCGATGACCTCCTCACAGGAGCTGACTGCATTGAGGATTTAAAATTGAAGATTGATCAAGTTACTGGAATCTTATCTTGTGCCGGATTGTAGTTAGCCAAATGAAATTTTAGCAAGTTGGATGATAATATCAAAGAACATCGATTAAAGTTAGACAGCAAAGATATCACAAAAACCTTAGGAATTTCGTGGAGGCCCCAGGTGGACGAATTTTGCTTTCGGTTCGACTTGCCAAAAACTAACGCTATGACGAAAAGGAACATTCTCTCAATTATTGCACGCGTATATGACATACTTGGCTTGTTAGGACCAGTGGTTATAAGATGCAAAATTTTTGTGCAGGAGCTGTGGATGAGTCATTTGGATTGGGACGAAATACTGCCTTAACAATTAATAGATCGTTGGCAATCTATTTATCCTGACTTGCACAATTTAAACCAAATCGCCATACCCCGATATGTAGGACTTTCCCCGAAACATGACTGCGAAATACATGGATTAGCAGATGCTTCACAGCGTGCATATGGCTGTTGTATATATCTGCGCTCAATTCAAAATGGATCAGTAGAATCGCATTTACTCATAGCAAAGTCAAAGGTTGCCCCAATTAAAGTCCTTTCTCTTCCACGATTAGAGCTCTGTGCTGCATCAATTCTTTGTGATACGTGGAACAAAATAAAATATAAGTTCAGCAACATACAAAAGGTTGTTTTCTGGACAGACTCCAAAATCGTATTACATTGGCTCACTATGCACTCTTCCCAATTAAATTGCTTTGTAGCCAATCGGATCTCAGGAATTCAAACTCAATCATCGAACATTTATTGGCGTCATGTGCCAGGAAAAGAAAACCCGGCTGACATCATATCTCGTGGATGCAAGGTCAGCGAACTTCAAAATACAAATTGGATTACAGGGCCAACCTTTCTTAAGTTGGAAGAACATCTTTGGCCGCAGTCGTTGGACAAGATCGAAACCATAGATGCGGATTTGGAAACAAGAAAAATTTCATCATTCAAAAGCACCGAATCTAAAGAAAACATCCTTGATCAAATTCTCAATCGAATCTCTTCGTATCATCGTGTTCTTCGAGTCACAGCTTACGTTTTGCGGGCGTTTAACAAGATCCCTGCAAGCAAAAACCTCTGCGTGTCGCAAGCGGTTTAAATGCCAGCAACTGAGTTGCAGCACTCGTTCCTGTTTATTGTAGGACTTATTCAGCATCAAATGTTTTGGAAGGAAATAGATTGTTTACAGAAGGGTAAAGTCCTCAGCGCAGATCTTCAAAGGCTGACACCTTTTCTGTCGGAATCAGCTATAGGAACTCGCACGGTGACACTGATTCGTGTTGGCGGGCGTCTAGAAAATGCGCAAATTCCAGTAGAAGCCAAGTACCCACTTTTACTGCCAAAAGATCACAAATTCACATATAAACTCGTCGAATTTTTTCACCAAACTAACGTGCACGCAGGGCCAAAGGCTCTAATCGGAATCCTGCGTCTCCAAGTATGGATCGTTAATTCTCGTCAACTAGTTAGCAAAGTGGTGCGCAACAATGTCCACTGATATCATTACAAGCCTCATTTGCTGGACCAGATCATGGGGTCACTTCCTGCGGACCGGTTGTCACTCACAAAGCCCTTTGCTGTATCTGGAGTCGACCTGTGTGGTCCATTTCTGACGTCCTATCGCATTCGCGGAAAGGCTCCATACAAAACATATATGGCCGTCTTCGTTTGCTTTGCCACCAAAGCAGTACATGTAGAACTTGTATCTGATCTGTCAACTAATACCTTTATTGTCTGTTTAAAGCGCTTTATCGGGCGGAGAAGTCTGCCAAATCGGATATTCTGCGACAACGCAACCAACTACGTTGGAACCCGCACTCAATTAGAGGAATTTAAAATGCAACTCTTCAGTCAGCAAGCGTTGAAGGACTTACAAATGTTCACCTCATCCAATGGCGTGGAATTTAGCTTCATTTCACCCCGCGCACCACATTTTGGCGGCTTGTGGGAGGCGGCGGTAAAGTCCATGAAGTTTTTATTGGTCAAAAACACTGGTCACTCACATCTGACGTACGAGGAACTCCAAACTGTCGCAGTTGATGCTGAAGCAGTTGTCAACTCACGACCCCTCGCGCCTCTTTCAGAAGATCCAAACGATGGAGAAGCCCTCACTCCATCGCATTTTTTGGTCGGAACGTCTTTAAAGGCACTTCCAGAGCCAAGTTTAGAGGAATGCAACCTATCGCACTTGACACGTTGGCAACGGGTCACCCACATCAAGCAACAATTCTGGGAGCTTTGGCGACGAGATTACCTGCACACCTTGCAGGCCCGCAGCAAGTGGCTTTCTCCAAAGGCGAACATAGTCCCGGGGCAGCTGGTCATGATCCATGAAGACAACGCTTCACCTCAGCAATGGCCCTTGGGACGCATTACCAATACTTGCTCTGGAGCGGACGGAAGAGTCCGAGTCGTCGATATTAAGACGGCAAAAGGAGTCATTCGTCGTCCTGCCTATCTCACCTGTATCTTGAAAGAACGACCGTCCTTCCAACGGGCGGAGTATGTTCACGCTTGCCTCTTTATTTTAGTTGAAATTGTATGCTAAAAGATTACCCTCTATTGTAAAGCATTATGATCCACAATGAAAACGGTAAATCATAAGCTTTCTTGTTATGCACAGCCCAACCAAATGTATAACCAAAAGCAGAATACAGTCTCACACAGAACTTCGTGAAGTAAATATCATTGACTCCGTCGTTTTAATTTTTGAATCAAGCTCCGCCATCTGCACAGGGGCAGAGGCGGTACAATAACAACAACCACTGGCGCTTGCACGAGGGCAAATTTCACCTTTGGCTGCCTCCCATTAGGCAGCGGATTAAACAATGATTAAGAACGCTCTAAACTTTAAAGAAAAACCTGAAACACGATGACGAAAACTATCTATGACCCCCCTTCACGTCAATCGATTGATTCGTCAGAACAAGAAGGATCCTTTTAAACCTGCTACTGAGCTTAAAAAGGAGCTTAAAATAAATGCGACGGTGCAAACTGTGCGTACATATCTCAGGGAATATAACCTAACCTGCAGCCCGAGAAAGGTACCACTTTTAAATGCCAGACATATTTCTAGGCGAATGAAGTTTGCCAAGGATCATGCAAATTGGTCACCCAAACAGTGGAGAAATATTTTATGGTCAGGTCAGAGCAAGGTGATTATGTGATTATGTTTGGTGGAAAAGGATCAGTATCGTGTGTCTGACGTCCAAAGAACTCGGAATTTAAGCCCCAGTAGACGACAAAGACCATAAAGCATGTAGGGCGTAGTGTGATGGTAAGGGCCTGCTTTTCCTATTACGGAGTAAGCCCGATACAGTGGATCAAGGCCATCATGGATCAGCACGTATACGTGGATATCATGGATACCATTATGCTACCTTTCGCAGAGTATGAAATGCCGCTCGTGTGGGTCTTCCAACAAGGTAATGACCAAAAACATAGCAGCAAGAAGGCAAAGAAATGGTTTGGGGACAACTCTGTAAACGTTATGGAGTGGCCTCCGCAGTCTCCAGACCTTAATCCAATAGAGAATCTGTGGTCGGACGTCAAGAAGGCAGTCGCTGCATCAAAACCAACATCCGTGGGATACCTTTGCGGAGTAATTAAGGAGTCCTGGACTCAAATTTCCATAAAGCGACGTAGTTGACTCCACCCCAAAACGCTGCGCAGCTGTTATTTCCAATAAAGGATACACCACGAACTATCAAATGAAGAATATAAACATCGATTTAATAGTTCCATATTGTTATCTCATGAATATGTGTATTTCCTTAAATTTTAACCCATTTTTGAAAAGTGGTCCTATTTTTTTTCGTTAAGTTTTTCGAGATTTTATAAAGTTTCTTAAATAATTTAAAAACTAAAAAAAAATCTACATTATTTTTTCATTTTCTGATTCTATGTTGCAATTCGATTCCAAAAAGGTATTGCATGTTTTGACAGAGCTAAAAATATAGGTAGAGTGGCTATCCAAACATTGCTCGAGTAGGTGGTGCTATTTTTTCTACCTCTAGGAATAGGTCTCGTAATAACCACGTTAGCTCAACCTCAGCGCAGCTCCAGGATCGCCTGTGGACCGGCATTGCGGTGTGACCCAGAAGTGTCTACTTCGCTTAGGCACAAACAGGTAGAGAATTGGGATTTCAGATTTAGATTCCGTAGCCTTGTACGCAGCGCATGTTTGTTACGCGAATATGCCACGCCCACTTTAACGCCCACAAGCCGCCCAAATCTGTGCCGCCCATAATTTTCATGCTAGATAAAAAATTTTAGCTGAAATGTATTAGTCTCGTCAATACCTATCGATTGATCCAAAAAAAAATTGCCAAGCCCACTCTACCGCCCACAAACCACCTAAGACTGTGTGCGCCCACAATTTTCATGCTAGATAAAAAATGTAACTGAAATGTATTAGTCTCGTCAATACCTATCGATTGACCCCAAAAATAGTTTGCCATGCCCACTCTAACGCCCATTTGCCCTAAATCTGTCTGCCGCCTAAATATCCATATAGTGAGATCGGGGGTAGTTGGCGCATTTCAATCTCGCTTTACTGCTAGCATATCTCCATTTCCCTTTGGACCCTTTAGCTGAGTAACGGGTTTCTGATAGTCGAGGTTTTCGAGCGTTCTGCCTTGTTATACCCGTTTCTCGTAGAGTAAAAGGGTATACTAGATTCGTCGAAAAGTATGTAACAGGCAGAAGGAAGCGTTTCCGACCCCATAAAGTATATTTATTCTTGATCAGGATCACTAGCCGAGTCGATCTAGCCATGTCCGTCTATCCTTATGAACGCCTAGATCTCGGAAACTATAAGAGCTAGGCTATTGGGATTTGGGATGCAGTATTCTGAGCTTCTTGCGCATCTTAAGTTTGTTTCAGCAGGGTGCTACGCCCACTCTAACGCCCACAAGCCGCCCAAAACTGAGGCTCCTACAGTTTTGATGCTAGAATAAAAACTTTAGCTGAAATGTATTGTTCTCATCAATATAAATCGATTGACCCAAAAAAAAAAGATTGCCACGCCCACTTTAACGCCCACAAACTTTTAAAAATCGTAATTATGAACGCGGATATCTCGGAAACTATAAAAGGTAGAGAATTGGGATTTCAGATTTAGATTCCGTTGCCTTGGACGCAGCGCATGTTTGTACGCGAATATGCCACTCCCACTCTAACGCCCACAAACCGCCCAAGTCTGTGGCGCCCACAATTTTCATGCTTGGAAAAAATGTGTAAAAAATGTGTGTACCTATCGACTGATCCAAAAAAGAATTGCCACGCCAACAAACCGCCTAAGCCTGTGGCGCCCACAATTTTCATGCTAGATAAAAAATTTAACTGAAATGTATTAGTCTCGTCAATACCTATCGATTGACCCCAAAAAACTTTGCCACGCCCACTCTAACGCCCATTAGGCCTAAATCTGTCTACCGCCCACATAACCATATATTAAGATCGCGGGTAGCTGGCGCATTTCAATCTGGCTTTAATGCTTGGATATCTCCATTTCCCTTTGGTCTCTTTAGCTGAGTAAGGGGATCTGATATTCGAGGTACTCGACTATAGCGTTCTCCCTTGTTATACCCGTTTTTCGTAGAGCAAAAGGGTATACTAGATTCGTCGGAAAGTATGTAACAGGCAGAAGGAAGCGTTTCCGACCCCATAACGTATATATATTCTTGATCAGGTTCACTAGCCTAGTCGGTCTAGCCATGTCCGTCTGTCTTTATGAACGCTGAGATCTCGGAAACTATAAGAGCTAGGCTATTGGGACTTGGCATGCAGATTCCTGAGCTTCTTGCGCAGCGCAAGATTGTTTCAGCAGGGTGCCACGCCCACTCTAACGCCCACATGCCGCCCAAGACTTTGGCTCCTACAGTTTTGATGCTAGAATAAATATTTTAACTGAAATATATTGTTCTCATCAATATCTATCGAATGACCCAAACTGCCCACAAACTTTAAAAAATCGTGATTATGAACGCGGATATCTCGGAAACTTTAAAATGTAGAGAATTGGGATTTCAAATTTAGATTCCGTAGCCTTGAACGCCGCGCATGTTTGTACGCGAATATGCCACTCCCACTGTAACGCCCAAAGACCGCCCAAATCTGTGAAGCCCACAATTTTCAAGCTTTGAAAAAATTTAAACTGAAATGTATTAGTCTCGTCGATACCTATCGATTGACCCCAAAAAAATTTCCCACGCTCACTCTAACGCCTATTTGCCCTAAATCTGTCTGCCGCCCAAATAACCATATATTGAGATCGCGGGTAGATATCAATCTCGCTTTACTGCTAGCATATCTCCATTTCCCTTTGGACCCTTTAGCTGAGTAACGGGTTTCTGATAGTCGAGGTACTCGAGCGTTCTGCCTTGGTATACCCGATTCTCGTTGAGTAAAAGGGTATACTAGATTCGTCGGAAAGTATGTAACAGGCAGAAGGAAGCGTTTCCGACCCCATATTTTTTTTTTTTTTTGAAATGTATTGTTCTCATTAATATCTATCGATTGACCCAAAAAAAAGTTTGCCACGCCCACTTTAACGCCCACAAACTTAAAAAAATCTTAATTATGAAAGCGGATATCTCGGAAACTGTAAAAGGTAGAGAATTGGGATTTCAGATTTCGATTCTGTAGCCGTTTACGCAGCGCATGTTTGTTAGGCGAATATGCCACGCCCACAAGCCGCCCAAATCTGTGGCGCCCACAAGTTTCATGCTAGATAAAAAATGTTAACTGAAATGTATTAGTCTCGTCAATTCCTATCGATTGACCCAAAAAAAAGTTTGCCACGTCCACTCTAACGCCCATTAGGCCTAAATCTGCCTACCGTCCACATAACCATCGCCAATCGCTTTACTGCTTGCATATCTCCATTTCCCTAAGGTCCCTTTAGCTAAGTAACGGTTATTTGATAGTCGAGGTACTTGAGCGTTCTGCCTTGTTATACCCGTTTCTCGTAGAGTAAAAGGGTATACTAGTATTGAATATGCACTAGAATATCCCCATTATAATTTAGAATATAACAAAAACAGCATTATAGCATTATCGATATCTGGTAACACTAAAGTGTAAGCCACGCGGATAATCCCCTCTCTTACTTTCGTGATCTCTAAATCCTTGGGTTGGTTGTGCTGTGCTAAATAAAGAATAATATAATTTAAACTAAATAACATCGATTGAACTTATTTAAACGTAGAATCCCAACAGGTTATGGGCCTGGACTACGCCTAATATATTTAGATAAGTGAAAATTTAGTTAGCTTGTGAGATTGCTTTGATTTGCGCAACGTTGTGAAATTGTGTCTCACATACATTCATATAGCGGAGTGTGTGTGTGTGTAAATTACCATGGAAAATGCAAAACGCAACATTAAGCCTTTTGACGGGGAAAAATATGCGGTATGGAAATTTGGAATCAGAGCCCTATTCGCAGAGTTGGATGTGTTAAAAGTTATAGACGAGAACATTCCTGAAAAACTTGACGATTCCTGGAAAAAGGTAGAGCGTTGTGCAAAAAGCACTCTGATAGAATACCTCAGTGACTCTTTCTTAAACTTTGCGACATGCGACAACACGGCGCGACAAATTCTCAAGAATTTGGACGCCATCTATGAACGCAAGAGTATCGCGTCGCAGTTAGCTGTTCGGAAAAGATTGCTGTCGCTGAAGTTGCAGAGTGAGACAGCACTATTATGTCATTTTAATATTTTCGATGCTTTGATGAGTGAGTTGTTAGCCTCAGGGGCGAAAATCGACGAAATGGACAAAGTGTCGCACTTGCTATTGACCTTGCCATCGTCATATAACGGGGTAATAACTGCGATTGAGACCCTAGCTGAGGAAAATCTTACTTTAGCCTTTGTAAAGAACAGATTACTCGATCACGAGATAAAAATTAAAAACGATAGCAGTGATACAAGTAGGAAAGTTATGAAAGCAGCGGTATACAATAACAACAATTATAAAAATAGATCCTTTAAAAATAGTAACAGTGGAATTCGGAAGCCATTTAAGGGAAAGGGAAAACTTAATATCAAATGTCATCACTGTGGCAAAGAAGGGCATATTATTGATGGACGTTGATGCACTACGAGCAGTACAAACAAGTGGCCCAACGACACCAAGCACGTGTTTGTTACGCGCGGGGCCCTTTTATCAATTTGGGCAAAAATACGAGTTCGCGTGGAAGATACAAAAAACAAATAGAGACGGGACACAAATGAAAATAAAAGAAGCATCTAAGAAAGAAGCAAATGAGTTAAAATATTAGTTTTTAATACCGGGATAGAAGTTGAAGTGCAAAGTAAATGATAAAGGTTATTATAATTATTACATAGAACGCGAAAGGGCTCGTGCAGACAAAAATTAGATGTACATCGTGGCAAATTTAGGGGATAATAATTTCGTGTAAGTCTAACAGGAACATTGAAAGTTAGGCGGGTGCCAATAGATAGGCATTGTGTAACGCTTAGTTTATGAACCTCGGCAGCTTTTTCCAATTCTCGGATCCAAACCTGGACCGACAGGTTGTCGTCTCCTGAAAACTCCGGGATCATGGCCTCCACATCCTTCAGATCGACTTGATGTATGGAAGCAATCGGTGTAGTCATGCCTTCCAATTCGGCGACTATCAATTTGAGTTCGGCTAGCTTCTTTCTAGCGGTGTACAGTTCCATCATCTGATTGATTTCCGACGTTTCGCGAGCCATTGAGCGAATGTTCTGCTCAATCGGTTCTTGCCTCGACATGTTCATAACGGTTTGCTGCGAACTTCCAGAAGGTTCCAATAACGGCGCCACAGCGTCGGCCATTTGCAATTTCTCACGGTCTTCGATCAGCGTTAGCATGCGGTTTGCAAGCTTCGGTGTGCTCGGGGAATCCTGCTCCTCATCTTGACCCTGGATCTCTGTGTCCTCGGCGTCCTCGATGTTAGCCTCCAGATTCTTTGCACGGTTTAACGCGGCACGGAGTTGGTAAATTGTTGCATCAGCCTCGAACATGATGCCCATCTCGGAAAGGAGCTCCAGCAGCTCGTCTTTGGACATCTTAACAACCTCACTGTATGATAACATTGCGCAACATTTGGGCAAACCCCACACCTGATTTGTAAACTTATCGGTTTTTATTTAAAAATTTCAAATTTGGTTGCGCTTTTTGTTCTTCTTCATCGGCGTCGCTTATTAGTAGTGTGCCCGCTCATTATTATTTAATTATTTAATCTCTTAAAACTAAATCGATTAATACTAGATTGCACTAAATATACTAAATAACATTATGTACTGGAATTACACAGCTTACAGTAGGGAAATTTACGTCGCAGATATTTACACGATCAAAAATCAAAATTACTTAACTTGCATTGATTTATTCTCCAAATTTGGAAGCGCGATTGAATTAAACGGAAAGGACTGGATGGAAGTTAAAAGAGGACATTTTCGAATATTTAATTCAATGGGAAAACCCAGAACCTTGAAAACAGATAGGGATAGTGCTTTTATGAGTATAGCGCTTAAAAATTGGCTGGACACAGAAAACGTAAATATTCAGATAACAACAAGTAAAAATGGAGTATCAGATGTAGAAAGATTACACAAAACAATTAACGAAAAAATACGTGTGATCGAGACCAGCGACAATACGGAAAATAAACTTATGAAAATGGAAGTAATACTTTATACTTACAATCATAAATTAAAACACAATGCAACAGGTAGAACACCAGCTGATATTTTTATACCCGTTACTCGTAGAGTAAAAGGGTATACTAGATTCGTCGGAAAGTATGTAACAGGCAGAAGGAAGCGTTTCCGACCCCATAAAGTATATATATTCTTGATCAGGATCACTAGCCGAGTCGATTTAGCCATGTCCGTCTGTCCGTCTGTCCGTCTGTCCGTCTGTCCGTCTGTCCGTATGAACGCTGAGATCTCGGAAACTATAAGAGCTACAATACTGAGATTAGGCATGCAGATTCCTGAGATTCCTGCGCAGCGCAAGTTTGTTTCAGAAGAGTGCCACGCCCACTCTAACGCCCACAAACCGCCCAAAACTGTGGCTCCTACAGTTTTGATGCTAGAACAAAAATTTTAACTGAAATGTATTGTTCTCATCAATACCTACCGATTGACCTAAAAAAAAATTTTCCACGCCCACTTTAACGCCCACAAACCGCCCAAGCCTGTGGCGCCCACAATTTTCGTGCTAGATAAAAAATTTTAACTGAAATGTATTGGTCTCGACAATACCTATCGATTGATTTAAAAAAACTTTGCCACGCCCACTCTTACGCCCACAATGCTTAAATCTGTCTACCGCCGGTAGGTGGCGCATTTGCTGCTTGCATATCTCCACTTTCCTTTGGTCCCTTTAGCTGAGTAACGGGTATCTGATAGTCGAGGTACTCGACTATAGCGTTCTTCCTTGTTATTTATGCAGGTACCCCTGCATATAATAGCCAAATTATAAAAGAAGCTAAAATAGAACCACTTAATAAAAAACGACAACATTTTGAGGTCAATACCAAATTTAAAAAGGCTCCCATAATTCACGGGAAATTACACAATCCTTATAAAAATACAGGAAATATAGAACAAATAGATAATGATCATTTTGAGGAAACTAACAGAGTTCGAAAAATAAAACGTTACAAAACAAACTTCCAGAGACAAAAGAAGGTTAATAAAAGTAAATACTTGCAGGAGGGCCCAGATCAAGACCCAGCGCTTTGACTTTCATCTTTCTGACATCAACGTTAATAATAATGATGCCAATGGGTAACAACCAATTTATAGAAATTAACCCTATAAAATCATACAATGGCTATTTGTTATTTATGACCGACACAATCAACATCCCAGATAGTTTTGAATACCATTATCTCACAATTAATATTACAAAATCGGAAGAAACTTACAAAAATTTTTCTCTCACAAGCGTTTGGCTTTAAAGAAATAATACAGATTAAATATTTAACGGAAAAACTACAAAGAGAAATGAATGGGTTAATAATTGTTAGGAGAAACAAAAGAGGATTAGCTAATTTTGTAGGAACAGCTTACAAATATCTTTTTGGAACATTAGATAAAAATGATAAAGAAGAATTAGAAGAAACAAGAAAGAAAGTTAGCTTCGGCAAGCCGAACCTTATATACCCTTGCAGCTATAATTATTAAATTTAAAAACACAAAAAATGATATTTCCAATAGTATAAGATAATATGTCAAAAAACACCGAAGCTCTAATTTGATTCATATTATTTTCCTAAAAACACCGAAGCTATAATTTGTTTCATATTATTTTCCTACCAATTTTCCGATCGTTCCTATGGCAGCTATATGATATAGTCGTCCGATCTTGATAAAATTAAATTCGAAATTCAGAACTAATTTAAAAATGTTATTTCCAAGCGTTGGAGGTTATATGCTGAAAAACACCGAAGCTATAATTTGTTTCATATTATTTTCCCACCGATTTTACGATCGTTCCTATGGCAGCTATATGATATAGTCGTCCGATTTTGATAAAATTTAATTCAAAATTCAGAACTAATTAAAAATTTTATTTCCAATTTTACGATCGTTCCTTTGGCAGCTATATGATATAGTCGTCCGATTTTGATAAAATTAAATTCGAAATTCAGAATGAATTAAAAAATGTTATTTCCAAGCGTAGGAGGTTATATGTTAAAAAACACCGAAGTTATAATTTGTTTCATATTATTTTCCCACCGATTTTACGATCGTTCCTATGGCAGCTATATGATATAGTCGTCCGATTTTGATAAAATTTAATTCGAAATTCAGAACTAATTAAAAAATGTTATTTCCAAGCGTAGGAGGTTATATGTTACGTAACACCGAAGCTATAATTTGTTTCATATTATTTTCCCACCAATTTTACGATCGTTCCTATGTAGTCGTCCGATTTTGATAAAACTTAATTCGAAATTCAAAACTAATTAAAAAAATGTCATTTCCAAGCTTAAGAGGTTTTATGTTAAAAAAAACACCGAAGCTATAATTTGTTTCATATTATTTTTCCACCAATTTTCCGATCGTTCCTATGGCAGCTATATGATATAGTCGTCCGATTTCGATACAATTTAATTCAAAATTCAGAACTAATTAAAAATTTTATTTCCAATTTTACGATCGTTCCTTTGGCAGCTACATGATATAGTCGTCCGATTTTGATAAAATTAAATTCGAAATTCAGAATGAATTAAAAAATGTTATTTCCAAGCGTAGGAGGTTATATGTTAAGGAACACCGAAGCTATAATTTGTTTCATATTATTTTCCCACCAATTTTACGATCGTTCCTATAGCAGCTATATAATGTAGTCGTCCGATTTTGATAAAACTTAATTCGAAATTCAAAACTAATTTTAAAAAATTTCATTTCCAAGCTTAAGAGGTTTTATGTTAAAAAGAAACACCGAAGCTGTAATTTGTTTCATATTATTTTCCCACCAATTTTCCGATCGTCCCTATGGCAGCTATATGATATAGTCGTCCGATTATGATAAAATTAAATTCAAAATTCCGAACTAATTTAAAAATGTTATTTCCAAGCGTTGGAGGTTATATGTTGAAAAACACCGAAGCTATAATTTGTTTCATATTATTTTCCCACCAATTTTACGATCGTTCCTATGGCAGCTATATGATATAGTCTTCCGATTTTGATAAAATTTAATTCAAAATTCAAAACTAATTAAAAAATGTTATTTCCAAGGAAAGGAGGTAATATGTTAAAAAACACCAAATATATAATTTTTAACATTTTTTTTCCCGATTATTCCTATGGGAGCTATAAGATATAGTTGTCCGATCCGGCTGGTTCCGACTTATATACTACCTGCAAAAGATATAAGACTTTTGGGAAAGTTTCAGCCCGATAGCTTTAAAACTGAGAGACTAGTTTGCGTAGAAACGGACGGACAGACGGACAGACGGACATGGCTAGATCGACTCGTCTAGTCATGCTGATAAAGAATATATACACTTTATGGGGTCGGAAACGTCACCTTCACTGCGTTGAAAACTTCTGACTGAAATCAATATACCCTCTGCAAGGGTATAATAATAAATGCAAGGGTATAATAAATATTTCATTATTTCGCTGACCGTTTCTTTGACAGCTATATGTTAGAGTCTTCCGATTTGTATTAAATATAATTCGAAATTCTTAAAAATACACAAAATGTTATTTCCAATAGTATAAGATAATATAACAAAAATCACCGAAGCTATAATTTGTTTCATATTATTTTCCCACCAATTTTCCGATCGTTCCTATAGCAGCTATATGATGAAGTCGTCCGATTTTGATAAAACTTAATTCGAAATTAAAAAACTAATTTAAAAAAATGTCATTTCCAAGCTTAAGAGGTTTTATTTAAAAAAAAAACACCGAAGCTATAATTTGTTTCTTATTATTTTCCCACCAATTTTCCGATCGTCCCTATGGCAGCTTTATGATATAGTCGTCCGATTTTGATAAAATTAAATTCGAAATTCAGAATGAATTAAAAAATGTTATTTCCAAGCGTAGGAGGTTATATGTTAAGGACCACCGAAGTTATAACTTGTTTCATATTATTTTCCCACCGATTTTACGATTGTTCCTATGGCAGCTATATGATATAGTCGTCCGATTTTGATAAAATTTAATTCGAAATTCAGAACTAATTAAAAAATGTTATTTCCAAGCGTAGGAGGTTATATGTTAAGGAACACCGAAGCTATAATTTGTTTCATATTATTTTCCCACCAATTTTACGATCGTTCCTATGGCAGCTATATGATATAGTCTTCCGATTTTGATAAAATTAAATTCGAAACACAGAACTAATTAAAAAATGTTATTTCCAAGCGTTGGAGGTTATATGTTGAAAAACACCGCAGCTATAATTTGTTTCATATTATTTTTCCACCAATTTTCCGATCGTCCCTATGGCAGCTATATGATATAGTCGTCCGATTATGATAAAATTAAATTCAAAATTCAGAACTAATTAAAAATTTTATTTCCAATTTTACGATCGTTCCTTTGGCAGCTATATGATATAGTCGTCCGATTTTGATAAAGTTAAATTCGAAATTCAGAATGAATTAAAAAATGTTATTTCCAAGCGTAGGAGGTTATATGTTAAGGAACACCGAAGCTATAATTTGTTTCATATTATTTTCCCACCAATTTTACGATCGTTCCTATAGCAGCTATATGGATGTAGTCGTCCGAGTTTGATAAAACTTAATTCAAAATTCAAAACTAATTTAAAAAAATGTCATTTCCAAGCTTAAGAGGTTTTATGTTAAAAAAAAACAACGAAGTTAGAATTTGTTTCATATTATTTTCCCTCCGATTTTACTATCGTTCCTATGGCAGCTATATGATATAGTCGTCCGATTTTAATAAAATTTAGTTCGAAATTCAGAACTAATTAAAAAATGTTATTTCCAAGCGTAGGAGGTTATATGTTAAGGAACACCGAAGCTATAATTTGTTTCATATTATTTTCCCACCAATTTTACGATCGTTCCTATGGCAGCTATATGATATAGTCTTCCGATTGCGATAAAATTTAATTCGAAATTCAAAACTAATTAAAAAATGTTATTTCCAAGGAAAGGAGGTAATATGTTAAAAAACACCGAATATATAATTTTTAACATTTTTTTTCCGATTATTCCTATGGAAGCTATAAGATATAGTTGTCCGATCCGGCTGGTTCCGACTTATATACTACCTGCAAAAGATATAAGACTTTTGGGAAAGTTTCAGCCCGATAGCTTTAAAACTGAGAGACTAGTTTGCGTAGAAACGGCCGGACAGACGGACAGACGGACATGGCTAGATCGACTCGTCTAGTCATGCTGATCAAGAATATATACACTTTATGGGGTCGGAAACGTCACCTTCACTGCGTTGAAAACTTCTGACTGAAATCAATATACCCTCTGCAAGGGTATAATAATAAATGCAAGGCTATAATAAATATTTCATTATTTCGCTGACCGTTTCTTTGACAGCTATATGTTAGAGTCTTCCGATTTGTATTAAATATAATTCGAAATTCTTAAAAATACACAAAATGTTATTTCCAATAGTATAAGATAATATAACAAAAATCACCGAAGCTATAATTTGTTTCATATTTTTTTTCACACCAATTTTCCGATCGTTCCTATAGCAGCTATATTATGTAGTCGTCCGATTTTGATAAAACTTAATTCAAAATTCAAAACTAATTTAAAAAAATGTCATTTCCAAGCTTAAGAGGTTTTATGTTAAAAAAAACACCGAAGTTAGAATTTGTTTCATATTATTTTCCCACCGATTTCACTATCGTTCCTATGGCAGCTATATGATATAGTCGTCCGATTTTGATAAAATTTAGTTCGAAATTCAGAACTAATTAAAAAATGTTATTTCCAAGCGTAGGAGGTTATATGTTAAGGAACACCGAAGCTATAATTTGTTTCATATTATTTTCCCACCAATTTTACGATCTTTCCTATAGCAGCTATATGGATGTAGTCGTCCGATTTTGATAAAACTTAATTCAAAATTCAAAACTAATTTAAAAAAATGTCATTTCCAAGCTTAAGGGGTTTTATGTTAAAAAAAACACCGAAGTTAGAATTTGTTTCATATTATTTTCCCACCGATTTTTCTATCGTTCCTATGGCAGCTATATGATATAGTCGTCCGATTTTGATAAAATTTAGTTCGAAATTCAGAACTAATTAAAAAATGTTATTTCCAAGCGTAGAAGGTTATATGTTAAGGACCACCGAAGCTATAATTTGTTTCATATTATTTTCCCACCAATTTTACGATCGTTTCTATGGCAGCTATATGATATAGTCGTCCGATTTTGATAAAATTAAATTCAAAATTCAGAACTAATTAAAAAATGTTATTTCCAAGCGTAGGAGGTTATATGTTAAGGAACACCGAAGCTATAATTTGTTTCATATTATTTTCCCACCAATTTTACGATCGTTCCTATGGCAGCTATATGATATAGTCATCCGATTTTGATGAAATTTAATTCAAAATTCAGAACTAATTAAAAAATGTTATTTCCAAGCGTAGGAGGTTATATGTTAAGGAACACCGAAGCTATAATTTGTTTCATATTATTTTCCCACCAATTTTACGATCGTTCCTATGGCAGCTATATGATATAGTCTTCCGATTTTGATAAAATTAAATTCGAAATTCAGAACTAATTAAAAAATGTTATTTCCAAGCATTGGAGGTTATATGTTGAAAAACACCGAAGCTATAATTTGTTTCATATTATTTTTCAACCAATTTTCCGATCGTCCCTATGGCAGCTATATGATATAGTCGTCCGATTATGATAAAATTAAATTCGAAACTCAGAACTAATTAAAAAATGTTATTTCCAAGCGTAGGAGGTTATATGTTAAAAAACACCGAAGCTATAATTTGTTTCATATTATTTTCCTACCAATTTTGCGATCGTTCCTATGGCAGCTATATGACATAGTCGTCCGATTTTGATAAAGTTAAATTCGAAATTCAGAATGAATTAAAAAATGTTATTTCCAAGCGTAGGAGGTTATATGTTAAGGAACACCGAAGCTATAATTTGTTTCATATTATTTTCCCACCAATTTTACGATCGTTCCTATAGCAGCTATATGGATGTAGTCGTCCGATTTTGATAAAACTTAATTCAAAATTCAAAACTAATTTAAAAAAATGTCATTTCCAAGCTTAAGAGGTTTTATGTTAAAAAAAAACAACGAAGTTAGAATTTGTTTCATATTATTTTCCCACCGATTTTACTATCGTTCCTATGGCAGCTATATGATATAGTCGTCCGATTTTAATAAAATTTAGTTCGAAATTCAGAACTAATTTAAAAATGTTATTTCCAAGCGTAGGAGGTTATATGTTAAGGAACACCGAAGCTATAATTTGTTTCATATTATTTTCCCACCAATTTTACGATCGTTCCTATGGCAGCTATATGATATAGTCTTCCGATTGCGATAAAATTTAATTCGAAATTCAAAACTAATTAAAAAATGTTATTTCCAAGGAATGGAGGTAATATGTTAAAAACACCAAATATATATTTTAAAACATTTTTTTTCCGATTATTCCTATTGGAGCTATAAGATATAGTTGTCCGATCCGGCTGGTTCCGACTTATATACTACCTGCAAAAGATATAAGACTTTTGGGAAAGTTTCAGCCCGATAGCTTTAAAACTGAGAGACTAGTTTGCGTAGAAACGGACGGACAGACGGACAGACGGACATGGCTAGATCGAATCGTCTAGTCATGCTGATCAAGAATATATATACTTTTTGGGGTCGGAAACGTCGATTTCACTGCGTTGCAAACTTCTGACTGAAATCAATATACCATCTGCAAGGGTATAATAATAAATGCAAGGGTATAATAAATATTTCTTTATTTCGCTGACCGTTTCTTTGACAGCTATAGGTTAGAGTCTTCCGATTTGTATTAAATATAATTCGAAATTCTTAAAAATACACAAAATGTTATTTCCAATAGTATAAGATAATATAACAAAAATCACCGAAGCTATAATTTGTTTCATATTATTTTCCCACCAATTTTCCGATCGTTCCTATAGCACATATAAGATGTAGTCGTCCGATTTTGATAAAACTTAATTCAAAATTCAAAACTAATTTAAAAAAATGTCATTTCCAAGCTTAAGAGGTTTTATTAAAAAAAAAACACCCAAGCTATAATTTCTTTCTTATTACTTTCCCACCAATTTTCCGATCGTCCCTATGGCAGCTATATGATATAGTCGTCCGATTTTGATAAAATTAAATTCGAAATTCAGAATGAATTAAAAAATGTTATTTCCAAGCGTAGGAGGTTATATGTTACGGAACAAAGAAGCTATAATTTGTTTCATGTTATTTTCCTACCAATTTTCCGATCGTTCCTATGGTAGCTATATGATATAGTCGTCCGATCTTGATAAAATTAAATTCGAAATTCAGAAATAATTTAAAAATTGTATTTCCAAGCGTTGGAGGTTATATGTTGAAAAACACCGAAGCTATATTTTGTTTCATATTATTTTTACACCAATTTTCCGATCGTTCCTATGGCAGCTATATGATATAGTCGTCCGATTTCGATAAAATTTAATTCAAAATTCAGAACTAATTAAAAATTTTATTTCCAATTTTACGATCCTTCCTTTGGCAGCTACATGACATAGTCGTCCGATTTTGATAAAATTAAATTCGAAATTCAGAATGAATTAAAAAATGTTATTTCCAAGCGTAGGAGGTTATATGTTACGGAACAAAGAAGCTATAATTTGTTTCATATTATTTTCCCACCGATTTTACGATCGTTCCTATGGCAGCTATATGATATAGACGTCCGATTTTGATAAAATTAAATTCGAAGTTCAGAATGAATTAAAAAATGTTATTTCCAAGGAATGGAGGTAATAAGTTAAAAAACACAAAAGATATAATTTTTTAACATTTTTTTTCCAATTATTCCTATGGGAGCTATTAAATATAGTTGTCCGATCCGGCTGGTTCCGACTTATATACTACCTGCAAAAGATATAAGACTTTTGGGAAAGTTTCAGCCCGATAGCTTTAAAACTGAGAGACTAGTTTGCGTAGAAACGGACGGACAGACGGACAGACGGACATGGCTAGATCGACTCGTCTAGTGATGCTGATCAAGAATATATATACTTTATGGGGTCGGAAACGTCTCCTTCACTGCAATGAAAACTTCTGACTGAAATCATTATACCCTCTGCAAGGGTATAAAAATTTCATTTCCAAGCTTAAGAGGTTTTATGTTAAAAAAAAACACCGAAGCTATAATTTGTTTCATATTATTTTCCCACCAATTTTTCGATCGTCCCTATTGCAGCTTTATGATATAGTCGTCCGATTATGATAAAATTAAATTCAAAATTCAGAACTAATTACAAATTTTATTTCCAATTTTACGATCGTTCCTTTGGCAGCTATATGATACAGTCGTCCGATTTTGATAAAATTAAATTCGAAATTCAGAATGAATTAAAAAATGTTATATCCAAGCGTAGGAGGTTATATGTTAAAAAACACCGAAGTTATTATTTGTTTCATATTATTTTCCCATCGATTTTACGTTCGTTCCTATGGCAGCTATATGATATAGTCGTCCGATTTTGATAAAATTTAATTCGAAACTCAGAACTAATTAAAAAATGTTATATCCAAGCGTAGGTGGTTATATGTTAAGGAACACCGAAGCTATAATTTGTTTCATGTTATTTTTCCACCAATTTTACGATCGTTCCTATGGCAGCTATATGATATGGTCGTCCGATTTTGATAAAATTAAATTCGAAATGCAGAACTAATTAAAAATGTTATTTCCAAGCGTAGGAGGTTATATGTTAAGGAACACCGAAGCTATAATTTGTTTCATATTATTTTTCCACCAATTTTACGATCGTTCCTATGGCAGCTATATGATATAGTCTTCCGATTGCGATAAAATTTAATTCGAAATTCAAAACTAATTAAAAAATGTTATTTCCAAGGAAAGGAGGTAATATGTTAAAAACACCAAATATATAATTTCAAACATTTTTTTTCCGATTATTCCTATTGGAGCTATAAGATATAGTTGTCCGATCCGGCTGGTTCCGACTTATATACTATCTGCAAAAGATATAAGACTTTTGGGAAAGTTTCAGCCCGATAGCTTTAAAACTGAGAGACAAGTTTGCGTAGAAACGGACGGACAGACGGACAGACGGACATGGCTAGATCGACTCGTCTAGTCATGCTGATCAAGAATATATATACTTTATGGGGTCGGAAACGTCTCCTTCACTGCAATGAAAACTTCTGACTGAAATCATTATACCCTCTGCAAGGGTATACAAATTTCATTTCCAAGCTTAAGAGGTTTTATGTTAAAAAAAAACACCGAAGCTATAATTTGTTTCATATTATTTTCCCACCAATTTTTCAATCGTCCCTATTGCAGCTTTATGATATAGTCGTCCGATTATGATAAAATTAAATTCAAAATTCAGAACTAATTAAAAATTTTATTTCCAATTTTACGATCGTTCCTTTGGCAGCTATATGATATAGTCGTCCGATTTTGATTAAATTAAATTCGAAATTCAGAATGAATTAAAAAATGTTATTTCCAAGCGTAGGAGGTTATAGGTTAAGAAACACCGAAGCTATAATTTGTTTCATATTATTTTCCTACCAATTTTCCGATCGTTCCTATGGCAGCTATATGATATAGTCGTCCGATCTTGATAAAATTAAATTCGAAATTCAGAAATAATTTAAAAATTTTATTTCCAAGCGTTGGAGGTTATATGTTGAAAAACACCGAAGCTATATTTTGTTTCATATTATTTTTCCACAAATTTTCCGATCGTTCCTATGGCAGCTATATGATATAGTCGTCCGATTTCGATAAAATTTAATTCAAAATTCAGAACTAATTAAAAATTTTATTTCCAATTTTACGATCCTTCCTTTGGCAGCTACATGATATAGTCGTCCGATTTTGATAAAATTAAATTCGAAATTCAGAATGAATTAAAAAATGTTATTTCCAAGCGTAGGAGGTTATATGTTAAGGAACACCGAAGCTATAATTTGTTTCATATTATTTTCCCACCGATTTTACGATCGTTCCTATGGCAGCTTTATGATATAGACGTCCGATCTTGATAAAATTAAATTCGAAGTTCAGAATGAATTAAAAAATGTTATTTCCAAGGAATGGAGGTAATAAGTTAGAAAACACAAAAGATATAATTTTTTAACATTTTTTTTTCCAATTATTCCTATGGGAGCTATTAAGTATAGTTGTCCGATCCGGCTGGTTCCGACTTATATACTACCTGCAAAAGATATAAGACTTTTGGGAAAGTTTCAGCCCGATAGCTTTAAAACTGAGAGACTAGTTTGCGTAGAAACGGACGGACAGACGGACAGACGGACATGGCTAGATCGACTCGTCTAGTGATGCTGATCAAGAATATATATACTTTATGGGGTCGGAAACGTCTCCTTCACTGCAATGAAAACTTCTGACTGAAATCATTATACCCTCTGCAAGGGTATAAAAATTTCATTTCCAAGCTTAAGAGGTTTTATGTTAAAAAAAACACCGAAGCTATAATTTGTTTCATATTATTTTCCCACCAATTTTTCGATCGTCCCTATTGCAGCTTTATGATATAGTCGTCAGATTATGATAAAATTAGATTCAAAATTCAGAACTAATTAAAAATCTTATTTCCAATTTTACGATCGTTCCTTTGGCAGCTATATGATATAGTCGTCCGATTTTGATAAAATTAAATTCGAAATTCAGAATGAATTAAAAAATGTTATTTCCAAGCGTAGGAGGTTATATGTTAAAAAACACCGAAGTTATTATTTGTTTCATATTATTTTCCCACCGATTTTACGATCGTTCCTATGGCAGCTATATGATATAGTCGTCCGATTTTGATAAAATTAAATTCGAAATTCAGAACTAATTTAAAAATGTTATTTCCAAGCGTAGGAGGTTATATGTTAATGAACACCGAAGCTATAATTTGTTTCATATTATTTTCCCACCGCAGTCACCGACTACCTCTCATCGAGTGCGGACGTCTGTAACTTTTCTCCCGGCAGTTCTATTCGTGCGAGTTACGATCAAATTTTTCTTATCTCTAACGAACACCCGAACTCCACCTAACAGCAAGCAAATAGTGACCAAGCCCCCCGGGCCCCCCAATCTGGGGGAAAACCGCTTTGCTGTCCTCAGTGAAAGCCCAAAAACTAAAAAGAAAAAACGACCTTATCAAAAGTTTTCCGAGGAATTCCCAGAACTCCCAGAAACTGTGCAAAAGAACCCAAAGTTCATCATCATAGCCGCAAAAAACTCAACCAAAACCATTTCCGAATTTTCCTGTTTCGCTGTTCATCGAGCACTCAACATCATCAGCAAAGAGATAATCTCAATTTCCACCCTCAGAGACGGGAATCTGCTGATTCTGGTTAAAACCAAAGATGTAGCCGAAAAATTTCTAAAAACCGATCGTCTACACGGTATTTGCGAAATTGAAGCTAAGTACCACGAAGCACTTAACTTTGTTAAGGGGACCATCTATGCGCCTTACTTAAACAACATTCCCGAAGCTGAGATAAAGGCCGAATTGAAATCCCAGAACGTCCATGACGTATTTAAATTCACCCGGACAAATGAAGGGGTCATCAAGCCCACTGGCGTGATCTTGGTAACCTTTGATTTATACAACCTTCCGAGCAAACTGGACATTTGTTGGCACACAGTCAAGGTTAGGGAATATATACCCAATCCAATGAGGTGCAAAAACTGCCAAAAACTTGGACACACGGCAATATTCTGTAAAAACACTGCCATGTGCTGTACCTGTAACCTCCCCCCTCACGCACCTACAACATGCACCAGAACTGAGTGCGCAAACTGCGCTGATAAACACCCTGCCTCTTCACCCGTCTGCCCGTCATATCAACAGCAAAAAGAAATACTCCGAATCAAAACTTCAAAGAAATGCAGCATGCGCGAAGCCAAAATCATCCACAAGCAGCAACAACAAACCTTATCGCCAAAAATAACTTCGGCCACCTTCGCGACCGTCGTCGCTCCACAACAACCATCGACAACACCAACGACAACAGCAACGCTCCAACAAAAGAAGCAGACCATCAGCAACCAGACAACCGCAGCAGCATCCAAAGCGCAAGAAATTTCTGCCGTTCCGGCACCCTCCCCCTCCCCCTCCCCGTCCTCTTCCCCTTCCACCAGACCTTCAATTCCTTCCCGCACCACCCCCTCTCCTCCCACAACCCGAAAATCGTATGATTTGATCAAGCAGTCTCGAGCTCTCAACAAAGAAGTGCGAGACTTTCTAAATGAAACAGATCAATTAAGTTCCCCTAAATATCCCTTAGATTCAGATCACTCTGAATCCCAAACAAAAAACACAATAAGCGAGTCTGATTCTTCTATGGATCAAGACTTTTAAAAACATTTGAACTATGAAATGAAATGGTAAACGTAAAACATAATCTTTTTATCCTCTATGCCTGTAAAAATTCTTCAATGGAACATAAATGGTATTTTCAACAACTACAATGAACTTACACTAATCCTAAACGACCTCTCCCCCGATGTTTTATGCCTGCAAGAAACCCACTTGCCCCATAACTTCCAAAACTTCATCTGCCCAAAAGCCTATGTTGGCTATTTTCACAACCTTTCTCATAATACCACAAGCAAGCAAGGTATTGGTGTGCTCATAAAGCAGCATATTCCTCACACCTACAAAGTATTAAATACAAATATTCTTAGTACGGCCCTTCAACTCAGTCTTGATAGGCTAATTACTATTATAAATATATACATTCCCCCTTCTCAGGCATTCACCAGCAGCGACTTTTTAAATATAAGAAATCAGTTTACGGGTCCCCTTCTAATGTTAGGTGACTTTAATGGATGGAGCCCACTATGGGGTTCGCCTGTATCCAACGGGCGTGGCAAAGCCTTAGAGCGGGCCATAGTCGATTCCAATATGATCACCCTAAACGATGGCTCAGCAACCCACATTTCCACCCATAACACACTCACACATGTAGATGTATCTTTCATTTCTCCACGACTGGCACATATTTCGGAATGGTCAGTTTTCAAATCTCCACATGGCAGTGATCACTTTCCCATTCAAATTATTCTGTGTCTGAACCCCAGTACAGACAGTTCCCCTCCTTTGCCAAAATATAAAACCGATCTAGCAAACTGGAAACTATTCGAGAGGGAATGTGCCAACTTTCCTCTACAGTGGAAACCAAACTCCATTAACCACCAAGTGGCTCAAGTAACCAAATGCATCCGTGCCGCGGCCAATCGCAGTATTCCGCAAACCAAGTGTATACGGCACAAAGCCAAAGTTCCCTGGTGGAATAGCACCCTTCAGGAGCTTAGAAATGAAAAACAAGCTTTGTTCTACACTTTCAAGTCCAACTTGACCACTTCAAACCTCTTGAATTACAAAAAATCCAATTCTCGGTTCAAAAGGGCCGTCGTGACTGCTAAGCGATCCTGCCTGGAAAAATTTACCTCACGAATCTCGCCCCTGTCCAGCTCAAAAAAGATATGGTCCGATGTAAAGCGCCTAGCGGGAGTTCCTCCCACCCCAATAAAGTGCCTAAAAACCGTAGCTGGGTTTGTTACCAGTGAGTGTCAAATAGCTGAGGAATTTGGTAATACCTGGTCAAATTATTCTGCAGACTGTAATTTCTCTCGGAATTACGTCGATCAAAAACAAAGCTACGTAAACAGCATATACCAACCAAACTCAATATGCAATGCTGCGAAGCAACTTGAGCAAAAATTCAGTCTCTTGGAAATGGAACTTGCCATTCGAACTTCCAAAGGGAAATGTCCTGGGTACGACAGAATATCGTATGCAATGCTGAAAAATATTCCCCCCACTCTTAAGGAAAATGTCCTTGAAATCTTCAACCTCACTCTTGTCACTGGTTCCTACCCGTCTGGAAATCAGCCACAGTAATCCCTATCCCGAAGCCAAAGAAATCTGACCACAGCACAAACAGTTTCCGTCCCATCTCGCTCCTCTCCTGCCTTGGGAAAATAATAGAAAAAATGATAGCTCGTAGACTCATGTGGTTTATCACCCAAAAAAACCGAATCTCTCACTACCAAGTGGCATTTAAAAGGAGCCACTCTACCATGGACGCTCTGCTGAGATTTCAACACTTCACGTCGAAGGCCCTTTCTACAAAAAATCACGTATCCGTTCTGGCTACGGATTTTGAAAAGGCTTTCGACCGCGTAGGGTTACATTCAGTGTTACACCAACTTGAACTCTGGGGTGTTGGTCCAAGGCTTTATAACCTTATCAAAGCCTTTATGACCAATAGAACTTTTAGGGTCCGAGTTAACAACTCAACCTCTAAACTACACAAGCTCCACAACGGTATACCTCAGGGTTCCCCTTTATCGGTGTTGCTCTTTATGGTTGCCTTTGAGCAAATCACCTCCATCTTTAACAGGCATAAAGATATATCCATCTCGCTGTATGCGGACGATGCCTTTATTTTTACCAAAAAAAAAGATCTCGATTCTGTCAAGGAAACTTTCTCTGAAGTTTTGGAAGAGCTGGAGCAATGGGGTACTTCATCCGGGGCTTCACTCTCCATTGAAAAATGCCAGGTCCTACATATATGTCGTAAGCACAATTGTAACTTTCCCGAAATTGTATTCAGGAACAAAAGTATAAGCTATACGGAGAATCTGAAAATTTTAGGGATTACCTTCGACTCTAGGTTTACATTTAAAACACACTGCTTAATATTACGAAAACAGCTAGAATCTCGCCTAAATATAATTAAATTTCTTAGCTCTAAGTATTCTCATGTACATATTAATACTCTTATAAACATAACCAGAGCATTAATGCTCTCCAAAATAGACTACGGTCTCCCGATCTTCGGCTGGTGCGCAGCCACACATATCAAGAAAATTCAACCACCATACCATGGAGCTGCACGCAGATCTATCTACGCGTTTCCTACGTCACCTATAAAGTGCATTCTTGCGGAATCAGGACTACCTAGCATCCCCACAAGGATAAAAGAAACAACCACCCGGCTTATTCCAAAACTGTACACCACCCCAAATCGGTTACTGTCTGACGACTTCAAGAGCGCTTTCAAAGATAGAAGGAAGTATAAATGCCTTACTACTCTCCGAATATGCGCCTGGCTGCCCACAATATGGGCCGCTCACCAACCTTCATCTTTACACCCATTAATTGCAACGATATACACAACCTTACATATAACCACTTGGAAACCCAAAAGATGTTGGAATGGAATAGTTTCAACCATAGGTACAGGAGTTTTAATCCTACATGCACCAAAATACATCTTTATCTGTATATATATATAAATAAAACCATAATAATACATAGAACAAATTAATCACAACCAGAGTCGAAGGCCACCGCAGCCAGTGCTCGGTATTTTTGCAATTAAGTTAGTCATAGCTTAATTTGTTAAAATAAAATAAAAAATAAAATTTTCCCACCGATTTTACGATCGTTCCTTTGGCAGCTATATGATATAGTCGTCCGATTTTGATAAAATTAAATTCGAAATTCAGAACTAATTTAAAAATGTTATTTCCAAGCGTAGGAGGTTATATGTTAAGGAACACCGAAGCTATAATTTGTTTCATATTATTTTCCCACCGATTTTACGATCGTTCCTATGGCAGCTATATGATATAGTCGTCCGATTTTGATAAAATTTAATTCGAAACTCAGAACTAATTAAAAAGTGTTATATCCAAGCGTAGGAGGTTATATGTTAAGGAACACCGAAGCTATAATTTGTTTCATATTATTTTCCCACCAATTTTACGATCGTTCCTATGGCAGCTATATGATATAGTCATCCGATTTTGATAAAATTTCATTCAAAATTCAGAACTAATTAAAAAATGTTATTTCCAAGCGTAGGAGGTTATATGTTAAGGAACACCGAAGCTATAATTTGTTTCATATTATTTTCCCACCAATTTTACGATCGTTCCTATGGCAGCTATATGATATAGTCATCCGATTTTGATAAAATTTAATTCAAAATTCAGAACTAATTAAAAAATGTTATTTCCAAGCGTAGGAGGTTATATGTTAAGGAACACCGAAGCTATAATTTGTTTCATATTATTTTCCCACCAATTTTACGATCGTTCCTATGGCAGCTATATGATATAGTCATCCGATTTTGATAAAAATTAATTCAAAATTCAGAATGAATTAAAAAATGTTATTTCCAAGCGTAGGAGGTTATATGTTGAAAAACACCGAAGTTATTATTTGTTTCATATTATTTTCCCACCGATTTTACGATCGTTCCTATGGCAGCTATATGATATAGTCGTCCGATTTTGATAAAATTTAATTCGAAACTCAGAACTAATTAAAAAATGTTATTTCCAAGCGTTGGAGGTTATATGTTGAAAAACACCGAAGCTATAATTTGTTTCATATTATTTTTCCACCAATTTTCCGATCGTCCCTATGGCAGCTATATGATATAGTCGTCCGATTATGATAAAATTAAATTCAAAATTCTGAACTAATTAAAAATTTTATTTTCAATTATACGATCGTTCCTTTGGCAGCTATATGATATAGTCGTCCGATTTTGATAAAATTAAATACGAAATTCAGAACTTATTTAAAAATGTTATTTCCAAGCGTAGGAGGTTATATGTTAAGGAACACCGAAGCTATAATTTGTTTCATATTATTTTCCCACCGATTTTACGATTGTTCCTATGGCAGCTATATGATATAGTCGTCCGATTTTGATAAAATTAAATTCGAAATTCAGAATGAATTAAAAAATGTTATTTCCAAGAAATGGAGGTAATAAGTTAAAAAACACCATAGATATAATTTTTTAACATTTTTTTTCCCATTATTCCTATGGGAGCTATTAAATATAGTTGTCCGATCCGGCTGGTTAGGCTTATATACTACCTGCAAAAGATATAAGACTTTTGGGAAAGTTTCAGCCCAATAGCATTAAAACTGAGAGACTAGTTTGCGTAGAAACGGACGGACAGACGGACAGACGGACAAGGCTAGATCGACTCGTCTAGTGATGCTGATCAAGAATATATATACTTTATGGGGTCGGAAACGTCTCCTTCACACCGTTGCAAACTTCTGACTGAAATCATTATACCCTCTGCAAGGGTATAAAAACACCGAAGTTATAATTTGTTCCATATTATTTTCCCACCAATTTTACGATCGTTCCTATGGCAGCTATATGATATAGTCGTCCGATTTTGATAAAATTAAATTCGAAATTCAGAACTAATTAAAAATGTTATTTCCAAGCGTAGGAGGTTATATGTTAAGGAACACCGAAGCTATAATTTGTTTCATATTATTTTCCCACCAATTTTACGATCGTTCCTATGGCAGCTATATGATATAGTCTTCCGATTGCGATAAAATTTAATTCGAAATTCAAAACTAATTAAAAAATGTTATTTCCAAGGAAAGGAGGTAATATGTTAAAAAACACCAAATATATAATTTTAAACATTTTTTTCCGATTATTCCTATTGGAGCTATAAGATATAGTTGTCCGATCCGGCTGGTTCCGACTTATATACTACCTGCAAAAGATATAAGACTTTGGGGAAAGTTTCAGCCCGATAGCTTTAAAACTGAGAGACAAGTTTGCGTAGAAACGGACGGACAGACGGACAGACGGACATGGCTACATCGACTCGTCTAGTCATGCTGATCAAGAATATATATACTTTTTGGGGTCGGAAACGTCACTTTCACTGCGTTGCAAACCTCTGACTGAAATCAATATACCCTCTGCAAGGGTATAATAATAAATGCAAGGGTATAATAAATATTTCTTTATTTCGCTGACCGTTTCTTTGACAGCTATAGGTTAGAGTCTTCCGATTTGTATTAAATATAATTCGAAATTCTTAAAAATACACAAAATGTTATTTCCAATAGTATAAGATAATATAACAAAAATCACCGAAGCTATAATTTGTTTCATATTATTTTCCCACCAATTTTCCGATCGTTCCTATAGCACATATAAGATGTAGTCGTCCGATTTTGATAAAACTTAATTCAAAATTCAAAACTAATTTAAAAAAATGTCATTTCCAAGCTTAAGAGGTTTTATTAAAAAAAAAACACCGAAGCTATAATTTCTTTCTTATTACTTTCCCACCAATTTTCCGATCGTCCCTATGGCAGCTATATGATATAGTCGTCCGATCTTGATTAAATTAAATTCGAAATTCAGAATGAATTAAAAAATGTTATTTCCAAGCGTAGGAGGTTATAGGTTAAAAAACACCGAAGCTATAATTTGTTTCATATTATTTTCCTACCAATTTTCCGATCGTTCCTATGGCAGCTATATGATATAGTCGTCCGATCTTGATAAAATTAAATTCGAAATTCAGAAATAATTTAAAAATTTTATTTCCAAGCGTTGGAGGTTATATGTTGAAAAACACCGAAGCTATATTTTGTTTCATATTATTTTTCCACCAATTTTCCGATCGTTCCTATGGCAGCTATATGATATAGTCGTCCGATTTAGATAAAATTTAATTCAAAATTCAGAACTAATTAAAAATTTTATTTCCAATTTTACGATCCTTCCTTTGGCAGATACATGATATAGTCGTCCGATTTTGATAAAATTAAATTCCAAATTCAGAATGAATTAAAAAATGTTATTTCCAAGCGTAGGAGGTTATATGTTAAGGAACACCGAAGCTATAATTTGTTTCATATTATTTTCCCACCGATTTTACGATCGTTTCTATGGCAGCTATATGATATAGACGTCCGATTTTGATAAAATTAAATTCGAAGTTCAGAATGAATTAAAAAATGTTATTTCCAAGGAATGGAGGTAATAAGTTAAAAAACACAAAAGATATAATTTTTTAACATTTTTTTTTCCTATTATTCCTATGGGAGCTATTAAATATAGTTGTCCGATCCGGCTGGTTCCGACTTATATACTACCTGCAAAAGATATAAGACTTTTGGGAAAGTTTCAGCCCGATAGCTTTAAAACTGAGAGACTAGTTTGCGTAGAAACGGACGGACAGACGGACAGACGGACATGGCTAGATCGACTCGTCTAGTGATGCTGATCAAGAATATATATACTTTATGGGGTCGGAAACGTCTCCTTCACTGCAATGAAAACTTCTGACTGAAATCATTATACCCTCTGCAAGGGTATAAAAATGTCATTTCCAAGCTTAAGAGGTTTTATGTTAAAAAAAAACACCGAAGCTATAATTTGTTTCATATTATTTTCCCATCAATTTTTCGATCGTCCCTATTGCAGCTATATGATATAGTCGTCCGATTATGATAAAATTAAATTCAAAATTCAGAACTAATTAAAAATTTTATTTCCAATTTTACGATCGTTCCTTTGGCAGCTATATGATATAGTCGTCCGATTTTGATAAAATTAAATTCCAAATTCAGAATGAATTAAAAAATGTTATTTCCAAGCGTAGGAGGTTATATGTTAAAAAACACCGAAGTTATTATTTGTTTCATATTATTTTCCCACCGATTTTACGATCGTTCCTATGGCAGCTATATGATATAGTCGTCCGATTTTGATAAAATTTAATTCGAAATTCAGAACTAATTAAAAAATGTTATATCCAAGCGTAGGAGGTTATATGTTAAGGAACACCGAAGCTATAATTTGTTTCATATTATTTTCCCACCAATTTTACGATCGTTCCTATGGCAGCTATATGATATAGTCAACCGATTTTGATAAAATTTAATTCAAAATTCAGAACTAATTAAAAAATGTCATTTCCAAGCGTAGGAGGTTATATGTTAAGGAACACCGAAGCTATAATTTGTTTCATATTATTTTCCCACCAATTTTACGATCGTTCCTATGGCAGCTATATGATATAGTCTTCCGATTTTGATAAAATTAAATTCGAAATTCAGAACTAATTAAAAAATGTTATTTCCAAGCGTTGGAGGTTATATGTTGAAAAACACCGAAGCTATAATTTGTTTCATATTATTTTTCCACCAATTTTCCGATCGTCCCTATGGCAGCTATATGATATAGTCGTCCGATTATGATAAAATTAAATTCAAAATTCTGAACTAATTAAAAATTTTATTTTCAATTTTACGATCGTTCCTTTGGCAGCTATATGATATAGTCGTCCGATTTTGATAAAATTAAATTCGAAATTCAGAACTAATTTAAAAATGTTATTTCCAAGCGTAGGAGGTTATATGTTAAGGAACACCGAAGCTATAATTTGTTTCATATTATTTTCCCACCGATTTTACGATCGTTCCTATGGCAGCTATATGTTATAGACGTCCGATTTTGATAAAATTAGATTCGAAGTTCAGAATGAATTAAAAAATGTTATTTCCAAGGAATGGAGGTAATAAGTTAAAAAACACCAAAGATATAATTTTTTAACATTTTTTTTTCCTATTATTCCTATGGGAGCTATTAAATATAGTTGTCCGATCCGGCTGGTTCCGACTTATATACTACCTGCAAAAGATATAAGACTTTTGGGAAAGTTTCAGCCCGATAGCTTTAAAACTGAGAGACTAGTTTGCGTAGAATCGGACGGACAGACGGACAGACGGACATGGCTAGATCGACTCGTCTAGTGATGCTGATCAAGAATATATATACTTTATGGGGTCGGAAACGTCTCCTTCACACCGTTGCAAACTTCTGACTGAAATCATTATACCCTCTGCAAGGGTATAAAAACACCGAAGTTATAATTTGTTTCATATTATTTTCCCACCGATGTTACGATCGTTTCTTTGGCAGCTATATGATATAGTCGTCCGATTTTGATAAAATTAAATTCGAAATTCAGAACTAATTACAAAAGGTTATTTCCAAGCGTAGGAGGTTATATGTTAAGGAACACCGAAGCTATAATTTGTTTCATATTATTTTCCCACCAATTTTACGATCGTTCCTATGGCAGCTATATGATATAGTCGTCCGATTTTGATAAAATTAAATTCGAAATTCAAAACTAATTAAAAAATGTTATTTCCAAGGAAAGGAGGTAATAAGTTAAAAAACACCAAAGATATAATTTTTTAACATTTTTTTTTCCTATTATTCCTATGGGAGCTATTAAATATAGTTGTCCGATCCGGCTGGTTCCGACTTATATACTACCTGCAACAGATATAAGACTTTAGGGAAAGTTTCAGCCCGATAGCTTTAAAACTGAGAGACTAGTTTGCGTAGAAACGGACGGACAGACGGACAGACGGACAGACGGACATGGCTAGATCGACTCGTCTAGTGATGCTGATCAAGAATATATATACTTTATGGGGTCGGAAACGTCTCCTTCACTGCGTTGCAAACTTCTGACTGAAATCATTGTACCCTCTGCAAGGGTATAAAAACACCGAAGTTATAATTTGTTTCATATTATTTTCCCACCGATGTTACGATCGTTCCTATGGCAGCTATATGATATAGTCGTCCGATTTTGATAAAATTTAATTCGAAATTCAGAATTAATTAAAAAATGTTATTTCCAAGCGTAGGAGGTTATATGTTAAGGAACACTGAAGCTATAATTTGTTTCATATTATTTTCCCACCAATTTTACGATCGTTCCTATGGCAGCTATATGATATAGTCTTCCGATTTTGATAAAATTAAATTCGAAATTCAGAACTAATTAAAAAATGTTATTTCCAAGCGTTGGAGGTTATATGTTAAAAAAAACAGAGAAGCTATAATTTGTTTCATATTATTTTTCCACCAATTTTCTGATCGTCCCTAAGGCAGCTATATGATATAGTCGTCCGATAATGATAAAATTAAATTCAAAATTCAGAACTAATTAAAAATTTTATTTCCAATTTTACGATCGTTCCTTTGGCAGCTATATGATATAGTCGTCCGATTTTGATAAAATTAAATTCGAAATTCAGAACTAATTTAAAAATGTTATTTCCAAGCGTAGGAGGTTATATGTTAGGGAACACCGAAGCTATAATTTGTTTCATATTATTTTCCCACCGATTTCACGATCGTTCCTATGGCAGCTATATGATATAGTCGTCCGATTTTGATAAAATTAAATTCGTAATTCAAAATGAATTAAAAAATGTTATTTCCAAGGAATGGAGGTAATAAGTTAAAAAACACCAAAGATATAATTTTTTAACATTTTTTTTTCGTATTATTCCTATGGGAGCTATTAAATATAGTTGTCCGATCCGGCTGGTCAGGCTTATATACTACCTGCAAAAGATATAAGACTTTTGGGAAAGTTTCAGCCCAATAGCATTAAAGCTGAGAGACTAGTTTGCGTAGAAACGGACGGACAGACGGACAGACGGACAGACGGACATGGCTAGATCGACTCGTCTAGTGATGCTGATCAAGAATATATATACTTTATGGGGTCGGAAACGTCTCCTTCACACCGTTGCAAACTTCTGACTGAAATCATTATACCCTCTGCAAGGGTATAAAAACACCGAAGTTATAATTTGTTTCATATTATTTTCCCACCGATGTTACGATCGTTCCTATGGCAGCTATATGATATAGTCGTCCGATTTTGATAAAATTTAATTCGAAATTCAGAACTAATTAAAAAATGTTATTTCCAAGCGTAGGAGGTTATATGTTAAGGAACACCGAAGCTATAATTTGTTTCATATTATTTTCCCACCAATTTTACGATCGTTCCTATGGCAGCTATATGATATAGTCGTCCGATTTTGATAAAATTAAATTCGAAATTCAAAACTAATTAAAAAATGTTATTTCCAAGAAGAGGAGGTAATAAGTTAAAAAACACCAAAGATATAATTTTTTAACATTTTTTTTTCCGGATATTCTTATGGGAGTTATAAGATATAGTTGTCCGATCCGGCTGGTTCCGACTTATATACTACCTGCAACAGATATAAGACTTTTGGGAAAGTTTCAGCCTGATAGCTTTAAAACTGAGAGACTAGTTTGCGTAGAAACGGACGGACAGACGGACAGTCGGACATGGCTAGATCGACTCGTCTAGTGATGCTGATTGTACGCCGGGGGGTAGCGGGGTACCGGGCTGGCGCTGGTGGAATGGCGTGGGAGGCGACGGCGGGAAAACGTTCGGCGTCGGCGGGCTGGTTCGCTGGGCTTCGCTGGCTTGCTGCTGGTGCGGTTTGCTGCTGGTGCTGATGAAGCTGTAGGGGAGAAACCACTCGAACGCGTATTTGCCCCTTAGTCGGAAATGAATATTCGCACAAGAAGTTAACTTTATAAAAGTAGGCGGGGGTACGACCGCGGTTTATTCAATTGAACTCCAAATTCGAACTGACTTAGTCTAAGCTCCGCTCTGCGCTCCAAAGCGCAGCGGAGACTTCATGGCGGGAGCTAGGAACAGCGCAGGAGAGCGGGAGCGCGAGAGAGCGGGAGAGCGGTAGCAGCTGGTGCAGCTGGTGCAGCTGGTGCAGCTGGATAGCGGGGCCAGTCCAGATTCGCCGGACAGTGGGCCTGAACATTCCGCCCCCCTTGCAATCGCTAGCGTTGCAAAAATAATAACGGAGACGGAACTTCGGCCAGCCGCCTACGCCTCAAACCTGCGTACAGGCGCCGGAGACGATCCACCCGAACACCGTCTTCTGGGCTACCGGCAGTCCCTCGTCGATCATGTGAAAGCCCGGCTTTATCACCTTCGGGTAGACGTCTGCGCCCAGGATCAATGAGATCGTGGCTGGCCGGTGGAAAACCTCATCCGCGAGCGGTAGCTCCTTAAATTTGTGGACGACGCTCTCACTGAGCGCACGGATGGGAGTGCGGATGCGCACGTTCGGCTCGATCTTGAGGACCACCTCCAGCTTGATGGCCTCGTCGACCTTCGAACGAATCGTCGCCGTGCATATGCTCTCGTCGCCCACGTTTGTTGTCGGCAAACGCAACGCGGCGGCCAGGGATGCATCAATGGAGCTTGTCGGGGTGCACGGATCGATGAGTGCGGCGGTGTCGAACTTCTTCTCTCCGGTCTCGACGATCACCACAGCAGTCAGGAGGACATTAACGCTATGCCGCTGGAGAAGTGCGGCGAGCGACGGAGCTGGTGTCGAGGATGCTGAGCGCGGTGGAGGAGCAGGCGTTTGGCGAGTTGGCGGATCTTGCCGGCGCGAACGCTGCGGAGAAGCGGGCTGTTGCTTGGAGCGGGACTTTTGCTTGGAGCCCACACTGGTCCAAATGCCAAAAATTTTGGCAGAAATTCAAATTTTTTTTTTAAGAGTTTTGCAAAAATAATATTTTATTGCAATAGAATATTAACTAGGGCAGTTAAAAAGCATAGTCGTATTGTTGAAATCGAAGCACTGCAAATTTGTGCAGCCCTGGAAGTCAGCTGATCATTTACCACAAACTTTGATTGTGAATGCTTTGCAAATAAGAGCACATTTGAAACTGGTGTATTTTGTGTTATTCCTCGAATATTTAATCAAATTAAAATGGAAAACGAAGTTGAAGGTATTTATAATATAATTGTTATCACGCAATACTTGTTTTATGTGGTGTGTCTTTGTTTATATGTGTTTTTATAAAGTGATGTTTTTAGCGATTCTAACCTCAAACTTGTTGTGTTTCGTGGAATAAAAGTATGTTGGATTGTCGTGGATTGTCGTAACTATTAACACCATGTGGTTCTTCAATATGTATATAATACGAGGATATTAATCTTATTGACCCGTTTTTGCCCGTTTTCCTGAAAATTGACTTTTTCCAGACAACATTGACATGAGTCACGCTGAAATGCTTGAATTTTGGCTAGCAAATAATCGGCAAACCGAAGGCCTCGCTAATTTTGTGCTGCAGCAAAGTCACAGGAAGCTTAACCAAATCATGGAGGAGTCAATTCGAAAGAAAATTAAGAACTTTGTTGCTTATGTAAATTTTCATTTAAACAAATGTAATCGAATGGTTACAAGATTTAAAACGAAACATCAAAGTTGGCTTTCATCACGTATGCAACTACAATTAAAAGCATGTAACTTTGTTGATGAATCCGCCAAAACTGTTGGACGTCCACGGTTATGCTACGACGATGGTAGTTCTCGCTTAAAGCGCAAATTAGCAGCAGAGGTTTCGGCAGACAATGGCAATAATGCAAATCTTCTTGTCCATGCTGCAGCGGTCGCTGCAAAGAAGGCGCATTTAAAAAACGTGGAAGAAGAAAAAAAGGAAGCTAAACGTGTACCTTATACTCCAGAAGAAGCCTTAGATTTTCTAATAGAAAACAGCTTTACTAAAAGACAATATATGAACATAAGACAACATAGCAAAAACCGGAATTGCGACATTTATCCGAGCTACAATAAAGTGATTGCAGCAAAAGAAAAATGTAGACCTAAAGGAATATGTATTACAGAGTCAGTCGCGTCTGTTCCTTTACAAAACTTGTTGAAGCACATAGTCGAACGCATAATGTTGTTACAAAGCGAAGTGCTTAATATATATGCTGATATTTCTGAAATGAAACTAATTGCTAGTTATGGATTTGACGGTTCGACTGGGCAAAGTCTCTATAAACAAAATTTCGTATTGGATGCATCTGACACGTTGGATCAGTCTTTGTTTGTAACAACCCTAATCCCGCTAAAATTAGTTGATTCGATAGGTCGAGTTATTTGGATGAACCGCTCTCCGCAGTCTGTGCGATTTTGCAGGCCTCTTAAAATTGAGTTCGTTAAAGAAACAAAGACTCATATATTAAAAGAGAAAGCAAACTTGGACTTGGAAATTCAAAATTTATTGCCGATGGTATATGAAGATGCGAACAAACAAAGCTATACCATAAGTTTTGAGCTGAAAATGACTTTAATTGACGGAAAAGTCCTGAATATCTTAACTGGAACTAATTCAACCCAGTCTTGCCCAATCTGTGGAGCTAAGCCTATGCAATTTATGACAATAACTGATCTGGAGTCGGATAACTTTATTCCAAAAAGCCCACAAGCGCTAGAATACGGAGTAAGTCCTCTACACGCGTGGATTCGGTTTTTCGAATTTGTTCTTAAAATTGGATATAGGATTGGTATCAATAAATGGCAAGTACGTGGCCCTGAAGACAAAGAAAAAATGTCTGCGCGGAAAGTGGAAATTCAAGGCAAATTATGGGCGGTTCTTGGACTTCATGTCGATAAGCCCAAGGCAAACGGAAGCGGCAGTACAAACGATGGGAACACAGCAAGAAAAGCATTTTTGAATACCGACACATTTGCGTCAATACTTGGCTTCGACCCGGAGGTTTTAAGAGACTTCTATATTATATTAATCACCATTTCATGCAACTTCGAAATTGATGTTCAAAAATTTAAAAATTTCTGTAAAAAAGCTGGCTCTTTATACATGGAAAAGTATCCTTGGTACCCAATGTCAGCTACGGTACATAAAGTACTTGCTCATGGTGCTCAGATCATAGCCGCATCCTCCCTTCCACTTGGTTGCCTAGCTGAAAATGCATCGGAAGCCCGAAATAAGTTTTATAAAAAAGATAGACGTTCACATGCAAGACAAAATAGTCGTATAAATACCATGACAGACGTTTTTTGCCGAGCGCTAGATTCATCGGATCCCCTGGTTTCCAGCATTTATATTCAACAAAGGCTGTTGCAAAATAAAAAACACACTTATCCAGCAGAAGTTCTTGAGCTTTTAAGAGCTCCAAATGTAAATTTCCTATTTAATAATGTCAATGCAGATGATGACGATAAGGAAGATGACTTGGACACATCTGAATGTATCGATATATATTCTTTCGATTTAGATGTGGAAAATGATTAACAAAATAATAAAAAAAAAATCATATTAAAAAATGCCTTACTAAAAGAAATAACATATATGTATATTAATTGATGTTTTACATATTTTTTTTTTGGGAAGCTAAATATTTTTGGGGGTGGGAGTCTGGTGGGAGAGTGGTAAGGGGTGGGAGAAATGAATTGTCAGATTGTTTATTCAAAAAGTTATATATACGTTCAAGTTTTGTTGGACAATGTACCGGATTTAAATATACTCGAATTTATAGTTTTCAAGGACATTAACTTATATGGGGCGGCGTAGAGGGCGTGGTCCAATCGGACTAAACTTTTTCTCAGGCTTAACATATACTATGACAATATTGCCTACCAAGTTTCAGGTCTGTAACTCCTTTTTTCGAATTTCTGCCAAAATTTTTGGCATTTGGACCAGTGTGGAGCCGGACTTTTTCCGGGAACCAAGGTCATGCATGTGCAGCAGCGTGTGATGATCCCGGTTGCACGTTCTGCACCGGTCACCGCTACGACAGCTCCCAGTGGAGTGCTCGTGTGCGAGACAGTTCGCGCAGTACTTGTTAATAAGCACTGCCCGCAGCCGCTTCTCTGCGCTCAGCTTTAGGAACCTCTGACACTTCCGAAGAGGATGGATTCCGCGGCAGACTCGGCATCGGTAGGACTGAGTACCTCGAGTGCGTCTGCTATCCAGAGCCTGAGCGCTACGTGGACGGGGAGCCATTTTCCTGTTTAGAGTGTGGATAAGGAAAAAAAAACAAACAGGGCTGATTAACACTGACGTGGATAATGGCTACGGACTAAGGTGTATAAGAAACGCGGCTCGTTACGAGGTAGTTTTGGGCGGCTCTCTTGGAAGAAGAACCACCTTGGTCACTGGACGTTTGACAATGCCGCGTGTCGTACGAATGTCGACTACGCGGACATTACCATCGGCTCCCGGAAAAACGGAGTCTATTCTTCCGAGTCGCCACTCATTTGAGGGCAAATTGTCATCCTTAATGACGACCAGATCGCCAACACGCAGATTTTCTGTGGGGACTTGCCACTTGTTGCGCTTGTGGAGCTCCTTAAGGTACTCATCCTTCCATCGAGTGCGGAATTGTTGATGGAGAGACTTTAAGTGCTGCCACCGGTTCAGAATGGACTTGGATTCGCCCTTTACTTCAGGTTCCAGGTATGGATAGAAGAGGTCCACCAACAAGAAAGTGCCCTGGTGTCAACGCTAAGAGATCAGTTGGATCCTCGGACATGGGAGATAGCGGTCTGGAATTCAGACAAGCTTCGATTCTCGCTAGGAGGGTGGACAGCTCTTCAAAGGTGTACTTCCGCGTAGCGGTGGACTTGTAAAACAAGGTCTTTAAACTCTTGACACCAGCTTTCCATAGGCCTCCCATATGGGGTGCCCCAGGAGGAATGAATTGCCAGGTGAGCTGCTGATGACTATACGCATCGGTCACAGACTCCTTAACGGCTTGCAGGAAGTCTCGGGAAAGCACGGTGAAAACGCCGACGAAGGTCTTTCCGTTGTCGGACTGGACTTGGCGAGGACACCCTCTTCTACATACGAAACGAGCAAAAGCGGCAAGAAACTTTTCAGTCGTTAAGTCGGATGTAGGCTCTAGATGGATGGCCTTTGTAGAAAAACAAACGAAAACCAACACATACCCTTTCGTAATGAGACAAGCTCTTCCGGTATAATTTTTTATGTCAAACGGGCCGGCGTAGTCCATCCCTGTGTACGTGAACGGGCGGGAAAAGGACACTCGCTCTTTCGGAAAACTTCCCATCATCTGGACTTGCAATCTCTTTTTGTGGATAACGCAGACCTTGCAGGAGTTAACCACTGCCTTCACCAAGTTCTTTATTCTCGGAACCCAGTATCTGGACCGAGTGAGACGTACCACTAACTGGTTGCCACCATGCAACGTAATGAGATGCGTGAATTTGACCAGAAGCCGCGAGAGTGCACATTCGTACGGCAGGATTATCGGATGTCGTTCATCATACCGCAAACTGTCGGAGGCCGTTACGCGGCCGCATGCCCTGATTACCCCTTTCTTATCTAGAAAGGGGTTCAGGGAGAGAATCGAACTCGCCGCGGGCACAGGACGTTTCTGACTCAAGCAGCGGTATTCTTCAGGAAAATACCTGCGCTGAGTGCAAATTGTCATGAGCTCTTCCGCGGCGGCAAGGTCCTGGGCCTCTAGACGGACCCCGGAAGGCGGTGATTGTCTTCGACATCGTTGGACAAATCGATGGACATACGCGAGGACCCGCAAAGCTCTATCTAACTTGGAAAAGCGATCTAGGAAATCTTCTGACGGCATAGACGCCACATGGACTTTAACGGCACGCTTTTCGATCTCAGTCACCGGCAGGTCGGTTCCCTGGCTGGGCCAATGATCGCGTGGACGTTGCAGCCAAGTGGGTCCATGCCACCAAAGCGGGTTATCCACCAGCTCTTGAAGGGGAACTCCTCGACTAGCCAAATCAGCTGGATTATGTTCGGATTGAACGTGAGACCAATTGGCCGCCTCAGTGGACTCGGTGATCTTCGTCACCCTGTTGGCAACGAACGTAGTCCAATGGCACGCTGGTTTTGCTAACCATGCTAGCACAATCGTGGAATCGGTCCAACAATGGAATTTTGAGGTCAGCCTCGGCATGTTTGGAAGAATGGCTTCGGCCATCTCGGACAAAAGGAGAGCCCCACATAACTCCAGCCTGGGAAGGGACACCGTTTTGACTGGCGCCACACGCGTCTTGGCCGTGAGCAAGTGCACCATCGTCTTATGGCCCACTTCTACGCGCACATAGATCGCAGCACCGTATGCCTTTTGCGAGGCGTCACAGAATCCGTGATGCTCTACGCGGAACTCTGGACGGAAGGAAACCCATCTGGGTATTCTGACCTGGTCTAGGACCGAATAGCTCTGGAGAAAGCTGTTCCACCTTTGGCACAGCTCAATTGGAAGTTTATCGTCCCAGCCTAGATCCTGAAGCCAAATCTCTTGCATAAAGATTTTGGCACACACAACAAATGGAGCGAGCCAGCCTGCTGGATCAAATAGCTTGGCAATTTGGGAAAGGACTTGTCGTTTCGTGTGGGAGATTTCCGTTGCTAAATCTGGTGGGACGAAAAAGAACTCATCGGACGTCGCCTTCCATCGTACGCCGAGAGTTTTGGCTGTGCTTTCAGTGTCGATCTCGAGGAAGTCGGCTGTCAGAAGATGATCGCTTTGGATATGAGCTAATATTTCTTTGTTGTTGGAGGTCCATTTTCTCAGTGGAAACCCCGCGGAATCTAGAGCACTTTGTAGCTCGCGAACAATGGACTTAGCGTCCTCGGCGGAGTCAGCTCCCGAAAGGACATCGTCTACATACATATTATTTCGAATGACATTGCTCGCTCTTGGATGGCTGAGCTGCACGTCAGTTGCCAACTGTTGCAGGACTCGAATGGCCAGGAATGGCGCGCAATTGACTCCAAAAGTTACCGTCTGTAATTCGAAATCTCGAATGTGCCCCTCGCTATTGCGGAATAAAATGCGTTGGAACGGGGAATGCTTCGGATCTACCCATATCTGCCGATACATTTTCTCGATATCGGCACTGTAGACGTATCGGAAATATCGCCATTTCAGGATCTGGATAGTTAGATCGGACTGTAAGACTGGGCCAGCATGAAGGATATCATTTACGCTGACCCCATTCTCTGAATGGCTGGAGGCATTGAAAACCACACGTAACTTAGTGGTTGTACTTTCCGGCTTAAGCACGGCATGATGCGGAAGGTAATAACTGGCAGAATTATGGGTAGGACGGACCTCTTTCATGTGATTGAGGTCGAGATACTCTTGAATCACGGAGTCGTATTTGGCTTTCAGCTGACAGTCCCTCTTCAGGCGTTGCTCGGTTCTTAGGAACTGCGACAACGCGGAGGATCTGGAGTGACCGAGGGCGGATTTTACGTTCTGAGGATCACGAAACGGAAGACTTACGACATACCTGCCGTTATCGTCTCTCGTAGTCGTTCGGAGAAAATTTTCCTCACAAGCCAAATCGGAAGATTTTGTCACTTTTACTGGCAGATCCTCCACCTCCCAAAATTTGGTGAGAAGCCTATCCAGGGACGTGTCAACTGTATGGGAGATTCGTGTGGAAAAAACGGAAATCTGATTTTCCCTTGGAGCAGGAACGGGTCCTGTTAGGATCCACCCGAAAATGGTTTCTTGCCCGAGGAGAGAGCCACAAATATTCGGCCGGGTGCCGCTTAGGAGAATGGATGGCAGTATGTCGGCCCCGACCAGAATATCTATCTGTGCACTCTCGTAGAACTTTGGATCCGCTAGTGACAGTTCGGGAAGATCCCGTAGAAACTGTTGCGGAATCGGACAAGATGGAAGGTTTCCAGCTAATTGAGGAAGAACATAGGCCGTCGTGTTTATTTGCAAGCCAGGCCTGGTCGGAGAACGGATGGTAAACTGACAGAGCTTTTTGGATTCAGCGGATACTGTCTGGTTTAAGCCTGATACTTGGGCTCGGATTACCTGGTGAGGCAACTTAATCAGTTTGAAAAGCCGCTCAGAAATAAAGGTTGCCTCTGATCCTGAATCTATCAAGGCGCGAGCTTTAAAATTTGACCCCAGGTGACATATGTCAATTATGGCGGTGCCCAGCAAGACGGATCTATACCCCGTCGCGAAGTAATTTTGGACTGTAGCGTCCGTGGACCGGGAAGCGGTGGCAACTGGTGTACTTGGTCTTGATCTGGGTCTTGGGGCGGGATTCGAAGGCGATTGGGAGGAGTTGCCTCTATGTAGTAAGGTGTGATGGCGGCCGCGGCACGTAAAGCAACTATGAGTGCTCTCACAATCACGCAGCTGATGCCCTCGTGCGAAGCAGTTTAGACACAGCTGCTTCCTCTTTATGTATGTCGAACGCTCGTCGACCGTCATCTGGAGGAACCGTGCACATGTGCGGACAGGATGGTTTTCCTTCTTACAAAGGTCACATCCTTTTGGCTTGGGTGCTACCCTTGTCTCGTAAGAATTTATTCTTCGAGGCGCTGCAGTGGGGGCGGATGTTTTTGGCAGAGATTGACTCGAGCCCGACGGCCGTACGTCGTCTATGGCTTCTAACGTCCGGTGACGCTCCGTAAGGAAGGCGTTCAGTTCCTGCCACGTCGGAATCTCTGCCTTGTTGTGCAGGGACTGTTCCCACAAGGATAGCGTGAGCTTAGGAAGTTTGGAGGAGCACATGTACACTAGGAGGCAATCCCAATTTTTTGTTTCAATTCCGGACATTTCTAAAGCCGTAAGGCAACCCTGGATGGTACGTTGAAGTTCACGGATAGCTGACCCAGATTCCTGATTAACGGACTGCACATTGAAAAGTATTTTCAATTGGCTATTTACTAACAACCGCTTGTTTTCGAAACGCTCAGTTAGGTTAGCCCAAGCTGAGCGAAAACCGTCGTTAGTAAGGGGGGAGTTCGACACTATCGTGTGTGCATCGCCGCTTGTTTTGGCATTTAGGTGAAACAATTTTTCGACTGGCGTCAGCCTTGGATTATTTATATAAATGGCCGTAAACAGATCCCTAAAGGTCGGCCACCGCAGATAATCTCCGGTGAAAACCTCTGTATCGCACGGAGGCAGCCGACATCCAGAGGAAATATAATTCTGGGTAGGAACAGCTTGAACTTGGGGAGCCTGGGCTATCATATCCGCGATCTGAGACCCACATCTCTCATAAACGGAATAGCAGTAGCCGTATTTAGCCTTGAGAACTGGCAAGCTATCAGCTGCACTGTCTCCGGCTGCTGCTATGCACCCGGTGCATTCATCGTATTCTGCCTTGATGCGGTCCCATAACGCGCGTATTTCTTCGCGGCGGATGTTCAGCATGGACAGAGTAGGAGGGATCGGCGAAGGAGTGTTTGCTCTGGATTCAAACTCACTCAGCCGATCTGAGACCTCAGTAAATTTGTTGAGAGCGATTTGGGGAGGTGTTAGTGCCATTTTGACGTTTGCACGGGTGGCCCTTTTTCGGGGCGACGAGGTCTTGGCGGTTAGTTCGGGTGTGGGCGGATCTACGGATATGCCTGGGACTACGGCAGGTGGAATAGACAACTTGTTGTTATCACTTCCAACGGACATTTAAGGGAAATGACCTTTTTTCTTTTTTTTGTTTTGGATCAGAATCTGCTCGCCTTTATTTATGTCTGATAAATAGGAAACCTGGCCCACTTTTGGAACAGTGGAACGAGGTGTCGACAAAAAAGGTAGTGGATCGGAGAAATAGAAATTGGAAGCAAGTACCGACTTGGTTACTTTGCGGAATTAAACCCAATGATACGGATTAGGAACGGTGAGAAAGGAGTTCGAATATCACCCGTTGAGAAGTAATACTATATTATTTACCCCTTTTGGTATATGTATTTTGGTTGGTATCAAGTTTGGTATATTTTTGCTGGTATTTTTGCGTTTGGATAAATTGAGGGGAAAAATACCAACTATGTGTTAATATATAGTCCCCGGTGGAGTACTTGTATTATTTCGCCTTTATTTAAACTTCTGAATGAAGAAAAAATACCAAATTATGCAAATAAGTTGTTGGCCGGAGGATGCGATCAGTGATTATTTAATTGCTTTAATTTGATTTAATATTCCCAGGGAAAAATACTAAAAATATACCAAAAAAATTGGTGGACGGAGGCTGCTATGCATGCAGTGGAGTGCTGGTATTTTTCGCGTTTAAGTAAAATAAATTTTACGGAGTAAATACCAAATACCGAAAAAAATACTAAAAAAGTTGGATGGTAAATAAAACACAATGACCAAAAAATTTTCACGTCGGTTGGTGTAATTTTTTATTTTATTATTTTTTACCGGATGGCCGACGGAAAATTTTAATTAGTCGGAACGGGATGGTGGAGTTAAAAATTATATGTGACTGTATGTAGATATGTGTATATATGTAGATATTTATACGTATGTAGATATTTGTATGGATGTAGATATTTGTATGGATGTAGATATTTGTATATATGTAGATATTTGTATGGATGTAGATATTTGTATATATGTAATTTTCGCCGGTTTTAAATTTATTAAATAATTATTACCGGCGGGGTATGTGTTGTTATGGAAATTTTCGATTTATTGTGTGTGGACTGTATTTGGAAAAACGAAAAAATATGTGCAAGTATTTTAGCGGCTGCGGATATACAGTGAGAAAAATCTTGAAAAGTTTTGGGGGCCTGAATTGGCAGAACACTAGAAATTAAATAATTCTCACTGTATGCTTGGCTTATATTTGCACAATATTTTTTCAAAGCTTGGAATATTTTTTCTCGATTTTATACAAGTGTATGTATGTATGGATGAGCGGCCAAATGCAATTAAAAAAGGAGTCGGAAAAAATTGGCAATATGGCCGCACGTAGCAAAAGGAAAATCGAAGAAAAAATGGCGAAGTAATTTATTAATTGCCGTTGTCGGATTTAATCGGACTAGGATTTTGGACAAATCGTACAGAAAGTCAAACGAATTATATTTTCGAGTGGCTGACTGCAGACCGGCAATTAATAAGACGAAAAGCTTTACTTATCTTATCGGCTCGAATGGAGCAAAATGTACGCCGGGGGGTAGCGGGGTACCGGGCTGGCGCTGGTGGAATGGCGTGGGAGGCGACGGCGGGAAAACGTTCGGCGTCGGCGGGCTGGTTCGCTGGGCTTCGCTGGCTTGCTGCTGGTGCGGTTTGCTGCTGGTGCTGATGAAGCTGTAGGGGAGAAACCACTCGAACGCGTATTTGCCCCTTAGTCGGAAATGAATATTCGCACAAGAAGTTAACTTTATAAAAGTAGGCGGGGGTACGACCGCGGTTTATTCAATTGAACTCCAAATTCGAACTGACTTAGTCTAAGCTCCGCTCTGCGCTCCAAAGCGCAGCGGAGACTTCATGGCGGGAGCTAGGAACAGCGCAGGAGAGCGGGAGCGCGAGAGAGCGGGAGAGCGGGAGAGCGGTAGCAGCTGGTGCAGCTGGTGCAGCTGGATAGCGGGGCCAGTCCAGATTCGCCGGACAGTGGGCCTGAACAGAATATATATACTTTATGGGGTCGTCTATGGCTTCTAACGTCCGGTGACGCTCCGTAAGGAAGGCGTTCAGTTCCTGCCACGTCGGAATCTCTGCCTTGTTGTGCAGGGACTGTTCCCACAAGGATAGCGTGAGCTTAGGAAGTTTGGAGGAGCACATGTACACTAGGAGGCAATCCCAATTTTCTGTTTCAATTCCGGACATTTCTAAAGCCGTAAGGCAACCCTGGATGGTACGTTGAAGTTCACGGATAGCTGACCCAGATTCCTGATTAACGGACTGCACATTGAAAAGTATTTTCAATTGGCTATTTACTAACAACCGCTTGTTTTCGAAACGCTCAGTTAGGTTAGCCCAAGCTGAGCGAAAACCGTCGTTAGTAAGGGGGGAGTTCGACACTATCGTGTGTGCATCGCCGCTTGTTTTGGCATTTAGGTGAAACAATTTTTCGACTGGCGTCAGCCTTGGATTATTTATATAAATGGCCGTAAACAGATCCCTAAAGGTCGGCCACCGCAGATAATCTCCGGTGAAAACCTCTGTATCGCACGGAGGCAGCCGACATCCAGAGGAAATATAATTCTGGGTAGGAACAGCTTGAACTTGGGGAGCCTGGGCTATCATATCCGCGATCTGAGACCCACATCTCTCATAAACGGAATAGCAGTAGCCGTATTTAGCCTTGAGAACTGGCAAGCTATCAGCTGCACTGTCTCCGGCTGCTGCTATGCACCCGGTGCATTCATCGTATTCTGCCTTGATGCGGTCCCATAACGCGCGTATTTCTTCGCGGCGGATGTTCAGCATGGACAGAGTAGGAGGGATCGGCGAAGGAGTGTTTGCTCTGGATTCAAACTCACTCAGCCGATCTGAGACCTCAGTAAATTTGTTGAGAGCGATTTGGGGAGGTGTTAGTGCCATTTTGACGTTTGCACGGGTGGCCCTTTTTCGGGGCGACGAGGTCTTGGCGGTTAGTTCGGGTGTGGGCGGATCTACGGATATGCCTGGGACTACGGCAGGTGGAATAGACAACTTGTTGTTATCACTTCCAACGGACATTTAAGGGAAATGACCTTTTTTCTTTTTTTTGTTTTGGATCAGAATCTGCTCGCCTTTATTTATGTCTGATAAATAGGAAACCTGGCCCACTTTTGGAACAGTGGAACGAGGTGTCGACAAAAAAGGTAGTGGATCGGAGAAATAGAAATTGGAAGCAAGTACCGACTTGGTTACTTTGCGGAATTAAACCCAATGATACGGATTAGGAACGGTGAGAAAGGAGTTCGAATATCACCCGTTGAGAAGTAATACTATATTATTTACCCCTTTTGGTATATGTATTTTGGTTGGTATCAAGTTTGGTATATTTTTGCTGGTATTTTTGCGTTTGGATAAATTGAGGGGAAAAATACCAACTATGTGTTAATATATAGTCCCCGGTGGAGTACTTGTATTATTTCGCCTTTATTTAAACTTCTGAATGAAGAAAAAATACCAAATTATGCAAATAAGTTGTTGGCCGGAGGATGCGATCAGTGATTATTTAATTGCTTTAATTTGATTTAATATTCCCAGGGAAAAATACTAAAAATATACCAAAAAAATTGGTGGACGGAGGCTGCTATGCATGCAGTGGAGTGCTGGTATTTTTCGCGTTTAAGTAAAATAAATTTTACGGAGTAAATACCAAATACCGAAAAAAATACTAAAAAAGTTGGATGGTAAATAAAACACAATGACCAAAAAATTTTCACGTCGGTTGGTGTAATTTTTTATTTTATTATTTTTTACCGGATGGCCGACGGAAAATTTTAATTAGTCGGAACGGGATGGTGGAGTTAAAAATTATATGTGACTGTATGTAGATATGTGTATATATGTAGATATTTATACGTATGTAGATATTTGTATGGATGTAGATATTTGTATGGATGTAGATATTTGTATATATGTAGATATTTGTATGGATGTAGATATTTGTATATATGTAATTTTCGCCGGTTTTAAATTTATTAAATAATTATTACCGGCGGGGTATGTGTTGTTATGGAAATTTTCGATTTATTGTGTGTGGACTGTATTTGGAAAAACGAAAAAATATGTGCAAGTATTTTAGCGGCTGCGGATATACAGTGAGAAAAATCTTGAAAAGTTTTGGGGGCCTGAATTGGCAGAACACTAGAAATTAAATAATTCTCACTGTATGCTTGGCTTATATTTGCACAATATTTTTTCAAAGCTTGGAATATTTTTTCTCGATTTTATACAAGTGTATGTATGTATGGATGAGCGGCCAAATGCAATTAAAAAAGGAGTCGGAAAAAATTGGCAATATGGCCGCACGTAGCAAAAGGAAAATCGAAGAAAAAATGGCGAAGTAATTTATTAATTGCCGTTGTCGGATTTAATCGGACTAGGATTTTGGACAAATCGTACAGAAAGTCAAACGAATTATATTTTCGAGTGGCTGACTGCAGACCGGCAATTAATAAGACGAAAAGCTTTACTTATCTTATCGGCTCGAATGGAGCAAAATGTACGCCGGGGGGTAGCGGGGTACCGGGCTGGCGCTGGTGGAATGGCGTGGGAGGCGACGGCGGGAAAACGTTCGGCGTCGGCGGGCTGGTTCGCTGGGCTTCGCTGGCTTGCTGCTGGTGCGGTTTGCTGCTGGTGCTGATGAAGCTGTAGGGGAGAAACCACTCGAACGCGTATTTGCCCCTTAGTCGGAAATGAATATTCGCACAAGAAGTTAACTTTATAAAAGTAGGCGGGGGTACGACCGCGGTTTATTCAATTGAACTCCAAATTCGAACTGACTTAGTCTAAGCTCCGCTCTGCGCTCCAAAGCGCAGCGGAGACTTCATGGCGGGAGCTAGGAACAGCGCAGGAGAGCGGGAGCGCGAGAGAGCGGGAGAGCGGTAGCAGCTGGTGCAGCTGGTGCAGCTGGATAGCGGGGCCAGTCCAGATTCGCCGGACAGTGGGCCTGAACAGAATATATATACTTTATGGGGTCGGAAACGTCTCCTTCACTGCGTTGCAAACTTCTGACTGAAATCATTATACCCTCTGCAAGGGTATAAAATTGTCATTTCCAAGCTTAAGAGGTTTTATGTTAAAAAAAACACCGAAGCTATAATTTGTTTCATATTATTTTCCCAGCAATTTTTCGATCGTCCCTATGGAATCTATATGATATAGTCGTCCGATTATGATAAAATTAAATTCAAAATTCAGAACTAATTACAAATTTTATTTCCAATTTTACGATCGTTCCTTTGGCAGCTATATGATATAGTCGTCCGATTTTGATAAAATTAAATTCGAAATTCAGAATGAATTAAAAAATGTTATTTCCAAGCGTAGGAGGTTATATGTTAAAAAACACCGAAGTTATAATTTGTTTCATATTATTTTCCTACCGATTTTACGATCGTTCCTATGGCAGCTATATGATATAGTCGTCCGATTTTGATAAAACTTAATTTGAAATTCAGAACTAATTAAAAAATGTTATTTCCAAGCGTAGGAGGTTATATGTTAAGGAACACCGAAGCTATAATTTTTTTTCATATTATTTTCCCACCAATTTTACGATCGTTCCTATGGCAGCTATATGATATAGTCGTCCGATTTTGATAAAATTAAATTCGAAATTCAGAACTAATTAAAAAATGTTATTTCCAAGCGTAGGAGGTTATATGTTAAGGAACACCGAAGCTATAATTTGTTTCATATTATTTTCCCACCAATTTTACGATCGTTCCTATGGCAGCTATATGATATAGTCATCCGATTTTGATAAAATTTAATTCGAAATTCAAAACTTATTAAAAAATTTTATATCCAAGGAATGGAGGTAATAAGTTAAAAAACACCAAAGATATAATTTTTTAACATTTTTTTTTCCTATTATTCCTATGGGAGCTATTAAATATAGTTGTCCGATCCGGCTGGTTCCGACTTATATACTACCTGCAAAAGATATAAGACTTTTGGGAAGGTTTCAGCCCGATAGCTTTAAAACTGAGAGACTAGTTTGCGTAGAAACGGACGGACAGACGGACAGACGGACATGGCTAGATCGACTCGTCTAGTGATGCTGATCAAGAATATATATACTTTATGGGGTCGGAAACGTCTCCTTCACACCGTTGCAAACTTCTGACTGAAATCATTATACCCTCTGCAAGGGTATAAAAACCGGTAACATATTTGGGATCCATTGTTACATTTGAAAAACACTGAAAAAAATTCGATTAATTTTTTTTAATAACTCAACAGTTTTAACTTACTCTTTTTATTTTTTCCTTGTTTTTTAGTTTTCAATATCGTCTGGTACCTCTTCCTCTAATTCTATTTCAAAAGTGTCACTTACATCATCGTTACAATTTTCTTCATCTGTGTCTTCTATGCCTGGGGATATGATTGGTGAATCCAAAAGATCTACAACCTCTGCTGGCAGAGGCATCCGGTTGGTTTTTGTTGAGCAAAAACTGGATAATAGGGGATCAGACGAATCCATAGCTCTGTGAAAAACATCTGACATATTGTCAACCGGTCTACATTTTAATTTCTCCTCAGCTATTTTCGAATAAGGGGGGTAAATATCGCAGCCATGTTGTTTACTAATTTGTTTTACATTTATGTATTGCTGCTTAGTAAATCCATTTTCCATAAAAAAAGCGAATGCCTTTTCAGAAGTTATTGGACTCGGAGCCAGCGATTCAGTTCTATCACTTTTTTTAATAATTTCATTTTCTGTTGATTTTCTGGCGGAAATGTTAGCAGCGTGTAGTAACAAAGGAGTTGAATTTTCATTTTCTACCGCAAGTTCAGATGCCAACTTTATTTTGAGTCGTTTACCAGCAGCTTCATATGAACAGCTGACTTTGTTGGAGTGGCAACACTACAGAGTTGCCACCAAAAATTTGTGGAGGGCGGTTTTTTTGAAATGAAGATGTCTAGATTCGATTAGTATGGGCCATTCATAAGAATTAATTAAGAAAATAAATAGGTTTATGCACCAAAATCGGGTTTTTTACCCATAGTGCATTGGTCGAAAAATATACTCGTGGTCGTTTGGTTAACACAACCGTTAATATATTACTGATAATGACATTGACATAATATTTTTCCCAGATGCCATTAACAGTCCTTCAAACTTAAGAAAAAAAGAACTAGCCCAAAATGATAGGCCTGCGAAGTTTAAATTAAAAAACGTTATATGTTTGCCCACAGTAGGAGACCTAATCACAAATGTAAGCAGGTAGGCATAAGGCTTTGATAACTTCTTTATCCTATTGGTACAGGATATTTCAAGGAGAACTCAAATCTCACATGTGTCGTCACGTCCAAAGTTCCACATAACTGTAGTCGATTTCTTTTATCGATCCGACCATGTAATAATATTATTTAGAATTCGCGTAATTTAATCGTTCGATAATTTTGACTAAAAAGGTGGAGCAAAAACTAAAAAACCTATTCAATTTATTAGGGTTTCAGAAGTGCCAGATCAAAGATCTGTGGAAAACCAGGTCAGACAAATATATACACGTATTAATAAGATAGAAACAGTTTTTGGTACTTTTCGTTTTATTCTTTTTCGCCTTATGAAAGTGGCACCATCATATTTCCAACAGTACTTTATAAGGTATCGTGACGAATGAAGGGTGTGGTATAAAAATTCGGTATTTGTTGACATTTTATCGTTTTTTGTTTCTTTTCTACAGCCGATAACTAAGAAACAATTATTTTTTGCTGAATTTTGTGAACTGGAAATTGAACAACTTAGTTTGTTCTATTTAAACCAAGATCTGAAGTAGTCATTTTTTTAACTGTACAGTTAAATTTGTATTCCATTACTGTACCTTTTTAAATTTCCTTGAAGAATAAAAACTTTCACATCTGCATAGAGTTTTAGTGCGTATTTATCAGTTCCTTACATTACCCTATTACTTTAAAAACTGAAAGAAATTTTGATTCACGTCAAGAGCTGTACTGCTTAACTCCGCTAGAATGTCACCATCGAACAGAAATATGCTCAATAGATGACAGCAACTTTCTTCTTTTAAACCTTTGAAAAATATCTATCTTTGGAAAAGTGACATTCAGAAAACGAATCGTTCGTCACTATAACCTACACTTCCCTATGAAGAAGTATGCCTAGACCGCACAAGAAGGAAACTTAAGGATATAACTAATTACACCAGTTTACAAAAAAATTGAAGAAATACGCCTTCAAGGAAACCTTTGTTTTCCGGTAAGGTATATCTGCCTGATTAAGAAAAGGGCACTTAAAATTTTTTCTATGGTACCAATTTTTTTTAAAGTGTAAAAAACGTTTTTCGCAAAAAACATTTTTGTACCTTACCGGAAAACAAAGGTTTCCTTGAAGGCGTATTTCATCGATTTTTTTTGTAAAATGGTGTTATCAGACGTAGTACTGTGTGCATGAATATGAAAATTCTAAAAAAAATGTCACATATTTTAAAAATTGTATGTAGTTCAATTTTTACCTGTAGATTTAATCTAGTGCTATTCCATAATCATCTAAGATTTCTAGAATTTTGTTCTTCAAGTATATTCCAGTGTGAGATTCCCCGAGCTCAATCATGCCTAAAGTATTTACAATAATCTCGGTTTTTCGCCAGGCATGCGTGGACCATTTGCAAATTTACTCCTAGAATGGCTTTATCCATTCTGGTGGCAACATCAATTTTTAGCGACACCAGGTTTCCCTTCACATGAGCCCTTATGTTTTCTTTGACAAACTGCTCTTTGACTGACACAAAATTCATAATATTTCGAGTCGTTACAGGGTTCATGCCAAGTGCATTATATATTGGATCCATTATTTCTTTGAATCCTTCACTGCCTAGAAATGTACAAGTAAATGGTTTTTCGTCCGTGGTTACTATTTTAATCAAAGAAGAAACAATTGCTTCTTCGCTCGTTTGATACGATATTCTTCGTTTTTCTTCACATTGGGTTAATTTTGAATCTCCAGAATAATTCCACTCATTGAAAATGTCCATATGTTTCGTTGTTAAATGCCGTCTTAAGTTTGTTTAATGATTGCCGGACAATTTAATACCGCAAACACTTCAAATTGACTTGTTCTCTTCAAAATTAAATTTAAAGAATTGGTGCACTTTTTATACCCGTTACTCGTAGAGTAAAAGGGTATAATAGAGTTGTCGGAAAGTATGTAACAGGCAGAAGGAAGCGTTTCCGACCCCAAAAAGTATATATATTCTTGATCAGGATCACTAGCCGAGTCGATCTAGCCATGTCCGTCTGTCCGTCTGTCCGGATGAACGCTGAGATCTCGGAAACTATGAGAGCTACGCTATTCAGATTTGGCGTGCAGATTCCTGAGCCTCTTACGCAGCGCAAGTTTGTTTCAGTAGAATGCCACGTCCACTCTAACGCCCACAAGCCGCCCAAAACTGTGGCTCCTACAGTTTTGATGCTAGAATACAAATTTTAACTGAAATGTATTGGTCTCGTCAATACCTATCGATTGATAAAAAAAAAGTTTGCCACAAACTTCAAAAAATCGTAATTATGAACGTGGATATCTCGGAAACTATCAAGGATAGAAAATTGGGATCTCAGATTTAGATTCCGTAGCCTTGTGCGCAGCGTCACGCATATAAGCGTCACATTTTGCTTAATTAAAATCGAAATAGAGAAATGTAAGGCCCTTGGATATGCCATTACCAGTGACGTGTGGACTGATAACATCTTGAAAACATCATATTTGTCCTCCATTATATAAAGGAGGAAGTTCTAGTTGATCGTCTTTTGGCCGTGATATCAATGAAAGACACGCCCTGAACAGGTTTGTTAAAAAAAATATACGTTTAAAGGTTGGACTTAACTTTTTTTCCATTGCCAAGGTCTTAATATACGCGAGAAAATGGCGGCTATATTGAATGATTGCGGGTGTGACCTTAACTTGGACAATCCCGTAATTGTAACCAACCGGGGACTTATATGAATAAAGCCTTTCGGGACTTAGAAAAAATTAATTGCGTCAACTATTTGCTCAATAATGCTATTGAGAAGGAAATGTATGCTGTTTCTGCGATTGCAATATCGTCTGTACTTGCAGCAAGCTGGAATGAGTTCAGTACTAGAAGTGTCTTTAAAAAGTTTTTGCCCGACTCGGTGGAATACCGTTTACTACTTGATGAAGTGAATATAAATTAATTGGATTAAAGTAAGAGCAATTCTAAAGGATAAGGATCAGCAGAATTGAGCAAATAAATATTAATCATTTAGGTTCCATTGTCAGACTTATGGAAGATTTTAAAAAGGTTTCAAAAAAACAAGTTGCTTAAAAACGCGCAACAATCCATTTATTCTTGCAAACATAAATTCGTTAAAAAATGTCAGATCGACTAAGTGACAGTGAAATAATAACATCTTTGAATTTGACTAGATATCATAGTATAGAACTATTCCTTTTCCCACCAAACAATAAACTCACTCAATTTTCAAACACTGAAAGAGAAACCGTTATTGCCGACTGCAAAATTATTATGAGCCTGTTTATAAAAGCCAATAGTACCAACACATTAGGTTTCTTCATTCACCTGACGATGAATTTGAAGAAGAAATTGCGGGATATGCAAATATTAATGTTGCATACACAACTGACTTAGACGGCTTAGTGCAACCTACATAAACAATTTTTTCCTCTTTTTTACAAAATCAGCTGCAAAATATGCTGTATTCCAGCGAGCAGCGCGGCTTCAGAACGAACGTTTTTAAATGCATGAGTTTTAAAAACAGATAAACGTTGCCGGATTGCCCTTACCCTGACAAAAACAATCAAATAATGTTTCTACATTCTAACATGAATTGAATAATATTATTAAGAATTCGCGTACTTTTCTCTTGAGATATTTTGAATAAAAAAGCAAGTGTAAAAATTAAAAAATCTATTCAATTTATAAGTGCTTCAGGAGTGCCAGAGCGAAGATTTGTGAAAAACATGGTCAGGTAAACAACATTTTTAGCAACACTTCTTGGTACTTTGTGTTGTTTCTTTTGCGCCCTATGAAAGTACAGTACCTTGTAGGGTATCGTGGCATTCAATTTAACTTTTTTCGGTATTTTCTGACATTATATCGTTATTTTTTTTACAGCCGACAACGAAAAAGCAATTATTTTGTGTTGATTTTTGTGACTAGAACCCATAAACCCAGAACTTAATAAGACATTTTTTAAGAGTACATATAAATATGTTTTCCATTAGTGTACATTTTCAACCTTTCTTGAAAAAAAATAAATCATTTTCACATCTGCATGGTGTTTTAGTGTGTATTTATCAGTTCGTCAACTTATCCTACACCTATAAAATATTAACAATTTGTTTTACGCCAAGAGCTGTAGGAATTAACTGCGCTGGAATTTTGCCACCGAACTATTATAGCAATATACGCAATAGATGTTATCAGCTTTCAGCTTTAAAACTATTAAAAGACATTGATTTTTGGATAAGTGACATCTAAAAGACGAATCGATCGTCACTATTATTGAGCTGGCAATAGAAGCCGCCGTGCGTGTGTTCACATGAAGAGTTTATTTGCAACTAACATAAAGGAGAATACAATTATCATACATTGGTGAAGCTCCATTTTCGTAAGAGCGAGACGACATTATAAAACATGACAACTTGCCAGATTTCTATAAACGTATTTTATTTCCGACACCCTTCCTCAATGCTTGCATGTTTAGAAAAATAAAAAACTATTTATACCCGTTACTCTTAGAGTAAAAGGGTATACTACATTCGTCGGAAAGTATGTAACAGGCAGAAAGAATCGTTTCCGACCCCATAAAGTATATATATATTCTTGATCAGGATCACTAGCCGAGTCGATCTAGCCATGTCCGTCTGTCCGTCTGTCCGTATGAACGCTGAGATCTCGGAAACTATAAGTGCTACAATACTGGGATTAGGCATGCAGATTCCTGAGACTCCTGCGCAGCGCAAGTTTCAGCAGATTGCCATGCCCACTCTAACGCCCACAAGCCGCCCAAAACTGTGGCTCCTACAGTTTTGATGCTAGAATAAAATTTGTAACTGAAATGTATTGTTCTCATCAATACCTATCGATTGATACGATATTCTTCGTTTTTCTTCACATTGGGTTAATTTTGAATCTCCAGAATAGTTCCACTCATTGAAAATGTCCATATGTTTCGTTGTTAAATGCCGTCTCAAGTTTGTTTAATGATTGCCGGACAATTTAATACCGCAAACACTTCAAATTGACTTGTTCTCTTCAAAATTAAATTTAAAGAATTGGACACTTTTTATACCCGTTACTCGTAGAGTAAAAGGGTATAATAGATTTGTCGGAAAGTATGTAACAGGCAGAAGGAAGCGTTTCCGACCCCAAAAAGTATATATATTCTTGATCAGGATCACTAGCCGAGTCGATCTAGCCATGTCCGTCTGTCCGTCTGTCCGGATGAACGCTGAGATCTCGGAAACTATGAGAGCTACGCTATTCAGATTTGGCGTGCAGATTCCTGAGCCTCTTACGCAGCGCAAGTTTGTTTCAGTAGAATGCCACGTCCACTCTAACGCCCACAAGCCGCCCAAAACTGTGGCTCCTACAGTTTTGATGCTAGAATACAAATTTTAACTGAAATGTATTGGTCTCGTCAATACCTATCGATTGATAAAAAAAAAGTTTGCCACAAACTTCAAAAAATCGTAATTATGAACGTGGATATCTCGGAAACTATCAAGGATAGAGAATTGGGATCTCAGATTTAGATTCCGTAGCCTTGTGCGCAGCGTCACGCATATAAGCGTCACATTTTGCTTAATTAAAATCGAAATAGAGAAATGTAAGGCCCTTGGATATGCCATTACCAGTGACGTGTGGACTGATAACATCTTGAAAACATCATATTTGTCCTCCATTACATAAAGGAGGAAGTTCTAGTTGATCGTCTTTTGGCCGTGATATCAATGAAAGACTCGCCCTGAACAGGTTTGTTAAAAAATATATACGTTTAAAGGTTGGACTTAACTTTTTTTCCATTGCCAAGGTCTTAATATACGCGAGAAAATGGCGGCTATATTGAATGATTGCGGGTGTGACCTTAACTTGGATAATCCCGTAATTGTAACCAACCGGGGACTTATATGAACAAAGCCTTTCGGGACTTAGAAAAAATTAATTGCGTCAACTATTTGCTCAATAATGCTATTGAGAAGGAAATGTATGCTGTTTCTGCGATTGCAATATCGTCTGTACTTGCAGCAAGCTGGAATGAGTTCAGTACTAGAAGTGTCTTTAAAAAGTTTTTGCCCGACTCGGTGGAATACCGTTTACTACTTGATGAAGTGAATATAAATTAATTGGATTAAAGTAAGAGCAATTCTAAAGGATAAGGATCAGCAGAATTGAGCAAATAAATATTAATCATTTAGGTTCCATTGTCAGACTTATGGAAGATTTTAAAAAGGTTTCAAAAAAACAAGTTGCTTAAAAACGCGCAACAATCCATTTATTCTTGCAAACATAAATTCGTTAAAAAATGTCAGATCGACTAAGTGACAGTGAAATAATAACATCTTTGAATTTGACTAGATATCATAGTATAGAACTATTCCTTTTCCCACCAAACAATAAACTCACTCAATTTTCAAACACTGAAAGAGAAACCGTTATTGCCGACTGCAAAATTATTATGAGCCTGTTTATAAAAGCCAATAGTACCAACACATTAGGTTTCTTCATTCACCTGACGATGAATTTGAAGAAGAAATTGCGGGATATGCAAATATTAATGTTGCATACACAACTGACTTAGACGGCTTAGTGCAACCTACATAAACAATTTTTTCCTCTTTTTTACAAAATCAGCTGCAAAATATGCTGTATTCCAGCGAGCAGCGCGGCTTCAGAACGAACGTTTTTAAATGCATGAATTTTAAAAACAGATAAACGTTGCCGGATTGCCCTTACCCTGACAAAAACAATCAAATAATGTTTCTACATTCTAACATGAATTGAATAATATTATTAAGAATTCGCGTACTTTTCTCTTGAGATATTTTGAATAAAAAAGCAAGTGTAAAAATTAAAAAATCTATTCAATTTATAAGTGCTTCAGGAGTGCCAGAGCGAAGATTTGTGAAAAACATGGTCAGGTAAACAACATTTTTAGCAACACTTCTTGGTACTTTGTGTTGTTTCTTTTGCGCCCTATGAAAGTACAGTACCTTGTAGGGTATCGTGGCATACAATTTAACTTTTTTCGGTATTTTCTGCCATTATATCGTTATTTTTTTTACAGCCGACAACGAAAAATCAATTATTTTGTGTTGATTTTTGTGACTAGAACCCATAAACCCAGAACTTAATAAGACATTTTTTAAGAGTACATATAAATATGTTTTCCATTAGTGTACATTTTCAACCTTTCTTGAAAAAAAATAAATCATTTTCACATCTGCATGGTGTTTTAGTGTGTATTTATCAGTTCGTCAACTTATCCTACACCTATAAAATATTAACAATTTGTTTTACGCCAAGAGCTGTAGGAATTAACTGCGCTGGAATTTTGCCACCGAACTATTATAGCAATATACGCAATAGATGTTATCAGCTTTCAGCTTTAAAACTATTAAAAGACATTGATTTTTGGATAAGTGACATCTAAAAGACGAATCGATCGTCACTATTATTGAGCTGGCAATAGAAGCCGCCGTGCGTGTGTTCACATGAAGAGTTTATTTGCAACTAACATAAAGGAGAATACAATTATCATACATTGGTGAAGCTCCATTTTCGTAAGAGCGAGACGACATTATAAAACATGACAACTTGCCAGATTTCTATAAACGTATTTTATTTCCGACACCCTTCCTCAATGCTTGCATGTTTAGAAAAATAAAAAACTATTTATACCCGTTACTCTTAGAGTAAAAGGGTATACTACATTCGTCGGAAAGTATGTAACAGGCAGAAAGAATCGTTTCCGACCCCATAAAGTATATATATATTCTTGATCAGGATCACTAGCCGAGTCGATCTAGCCATGTCCGTCTGTCCGTCTGTCCGTATGAACGCTGAGATCTCGGAAACTATAAGTGCTACAATACTGGGATTAGGCATGCAGATTCCTGAGACTCCTGCGCAGCGCAAGTTTCAGCAGATTGCCATGCCCACTCTAACGCCCACAAGCCGCCCAAAACTGTGGCTCCTACAGTTTTGATGCTAGAATAAAATTTGTAACTGAAATGTATTGTTCTCATCAATACCTATCGATTGACCCAAAAAAAAGTTTGCCACGCCCACAAACCGCCCACAAACTTCAAGAAATCGTAAGTATGAACGTGGATACCTCGGAAACTATTAAAGATTGAGAATCGGGATCTCAGATTTAGATTCTGTAGCTTTGTACGCAGCGCAATTTTGTCACGCGAATATGCCACGCCCACTATAACGCCCAGAAGCCGCCCAAGCCTGTGGCGCCCACAATTTTTATGCTAGCTGAAAAATTTTTACTGAAATGTATTGATCTCGTCAATACAATTGATTCAAATGAAATTTGCCACGCCCACTTTAACGCTTAAATCTGTCTTCCGCCGGTAGGTAACGTATTTAAATCTCGCTTTGCTGCTTGCATATCTCCATTTCCCTTTGGTCCCTTAAGCTGAGTAACGGGTATCTGATAGTCGAGGTACTCGACTATAGCGTTATCCCTTGTTTTAATGTAATACCTTAACAAAAATTGACCTTCCTTTACAACTTATCTTACAAAATGATGGCGTGTATCAATATCTTTTGTTCTGATATGATGAACTAGATTCTTGGCCAGAGCTTGGGAACTCAAATTGTCGCCGTACGAGATGATTGGTGTCTTCTCGTCTCCGCAACCTATTTCGTTTTTTAGTCGGCTCATCAGAATGGCATCCTTGCAAGCTGATAGAAAGCGCCATATACTTTTCTATACACTTCTCTCCTTTTCATAACGCCAAGAAATTGGACCTCCAGCTAGGAAGTAAGTGTACCCGGTATATGACTTCCTGTCGAGTTTGTCACTGGTCTATTCCGCATCTACGTATCCAAGAAAAGGTTGGCCACACTTACTGTACTGTATCATCATGTGCACTGTTGATGCCAGATACGTTAATACGTGTTTGCTATCGGCCAGATGTTCGGTATGTGAGTCCTGATTCCGTTGAGCCAGATTGGAAACGGAAGGGAAAGTGTCCGGCCTGGTTGTAAGTGCAAGCCACATTAGCTCGCCAATAGCAGACTGATATAGAGTTGGATCAATCTTTTTGAACGGATCGCTAATGCAAGCTACCTGGAAACCTGTATCCAGTGGTGTGGCCGCCTGTCTGCAATTTTCAATGCCGTGTGCTTGCAGTAGAGCCTTTATATACTGCGAATGTCCCATTGCTCCTAGCTCTAATTCACGCTCTATCTCCATGCCCTAGAAAAGGCTTAGTGAACCTTTGTCCACACATGCTGGGAGCATTCTTTTGCAACCAGACGGGCCTTAAAGCGTTTTATTGACCATCCTTGTCGCGCTTAACTTTGATTACCCATTTGCATTCGCTCGCACGCTGATTTCTTAGTAAATCGGCCATCTGCCAGGTCTGGTTTGCGAAAAGAGAATCGCTCTTTCAATGGATGGTCTTGCGCTCCGAATTTTTGTTCTTTTTGTCCATAAACCATCGTGGTTTATTTCATATTTTCTTACGTTTATATATATTTTTATGTCCCTAACAACATCCGATCGCTTCGCGAGTGCATAGTGATTGTTTTGTGTTTATATTAACAAAATTAGTTTGTTAGTTTTTAGTTAGTTTTTCTTCTTGCGCTCTCGTTGCGAGCACAACCGAAAAAATGCATACTCTCTCGCTCTCGCTCTGAGCAAGAGACTCTCGCTGTCTTCATTTATGTATTCTGTTGAGAGCTTTTCGTTGAGCTCTTTGTATGTCGCTCTTTCAATGAGCAGTGCGTAAAGAGCGGAACGAGAAACGCTCGCATAATAAGATTCAGCAAAAGACCGATTGACCGAAAAACTCAACGCAAAACGGTCTTGACATTTACTTTCGTTGTTGTGGAAACGAAATAATATAATTTGTTTAATAGAAAACTTTAAATTAATTTAAAATATTTTTGTTAACAAGTTCCATATCGATTCCATTTTCCATATAACATAATGCTATCAAAAAGCAAAAAAAAAGTTTCAGAAAATGTTGTTTTAAATTATACCCCGGGGTCGCTTGTTGCGCCTTAGACTCGCAGAGAGTTCGGCCTCGTGGGCTTAGGGAAGCGTCACCGTTCTCAGACTAGGGTGAACAAGCCTTGCTCTCCAGGCCGACGCCTTTCGAGGCAATACCTGTCCCTTGCTCTGTCCCGGACGGTCCCGCTAGGTTCTTGCTCAGATCGCGCTGACAGTCCAGGCTGCCGCCAGGAAGCTGCCTAGCAGTTGACTTTGCTTTACGCCTAGCGCAGATGAACGTTCCACCCGGCTTCACCCTAATGCTTATCGTCCGTGACGCGCCTGCGCTCCCCGATGAGCTTCGCGCGGCGATGGTATCGTGGCTGCCGGAAATGTCTGCTGGCGTCGCTGCCGATGTCCTCTGCGTTGTCTCCTGACCAGTAGCTTGTCGTTCTGGCACTCGGGGAGTTGGGCGGTTGCTGTTCAGGAACTTCGCCGGTAATCGCAGGGCTCTCCAGGCGACCGCCTCTTGAAACCGCCAATCGATCTACCGCTCGTCCGTCACGCCAGGTCCTGCTTGGTCGGGCAAGGTACGCTGGGTCTCAGGCAACTTTCCTCCCCAAGCTGACGGTTCTTCGTCGTAGGACTCTTCCGCTTGTCTCTGACAGACCCGCCGGGCGACTCGCCAGGGTGTGGTCGTGACAAAGTTGGAAAACGAACGCCTTGACTTAGCCGTGTGATGCCTTCCGGAACTCAGCCACTTGTGTCTCAATTTGGAGATTCCTGATGTCCCAATCCCGAACGTCTCGACGTGGCGATCTTGCTCCTTGTGTGCTTCCCACGGGGCTGCTTCCGACGACTCGCTTCGTTGTAGCTCCCTCGTAGATTACTTGCTTGACTGATTGTTCACTTGGTACTTTGACTGATCTTGAAGGTTTGACTCCTCGTGATCGACTGATCCAGTTGTCAGCGCTCTGCGGCCTTACATAGGGCCTCCGGGAACCGTTACCTCCCTTTTTGCGCACGGCACGCTGGATCTCTCCACTCCGGGTCCAAAGTCCGTGCCTCCTGGTTGACCCACTTGTCCTTCATGTACCGCTTCCAATCGATGCTCCGCCCACTGATTCCCGTGATGCTTGTGGCACACCCCTGTGCCACTCCACTGCCGAGATGTGGCACTTCTTCTCCCGGTCCAAAGTTCACGGGAGAGTCCAAAGTCCGGTGCAGTTCCGTTATCCGCTTTTGCACACGGCACTCTTGCTCTGCCCGCCAAGTCTCCATTCTCTCATTCTCCGCTCCTTGGTCTCCAATCCCTCTCGCTCTCCTTCATTGGTCTCCAAACTCTCTCGATCGCCATCCTTGGTCTCCAAACTCTCTCGCTCTCCATCCAAGTCTCCAAACTCTCTTCGCCGCGCCGTTACTTCGCGAATTCGCCGCTTATCTGGTAAGCGGACGGCCCTCTGCTACTGCTTCTATTTGTGGGGAGTTATTCAACTCCTCACATTCCCCCCTTACTTCGGGAAACATTTAAAACTGGTTCCTTCTCTCCGGCGTTTCCTTGCTTATCCTAGCCTTCGAGTCCTTGTGATTCCCGCGGCGCTCCCTCGTTGCTCCCTCGATGCTCCCACGACGCTCTTAACTCCGTTGAGTTTCTACAGCGCTGGTCATCCTCCTCGTAGCAACTTGAATCTCCCGCGCCGATATTTTCCTGACTCCACTGGGACATCGATACTCGTGCGCTATCGATCCCCAGCTCGCTGCTCATTGCTGCGTTCTACTCCTTTTATTCGCTTCCTCCGCCTGGTCACACCAATCGTGCGTGATCGATGTGCGTTATCGATATCGTCGGTGCGGCGTTGCCACCTGCTCGTTGCGATATTTCCACCGTTGGCCGATATTACCATTTGACGTGTACCCATTGATCGCACTTTCATCTAGTGCCAATCGAACGCCTATCGAGGCGCCCCCTTCCCTGGCTCGTGGTGATTTTGCAACTTTTGATCTGCCCGCACAGCTTCTGGCTGATCTGTCTTTTCCATTTTATCTTCTCAGCTCCTTCCAGCCTATGCCGTTCGTTGCCCTCAACCTCCAGTATAATGGCCCCAGTGGCCTTGCATAACGTTTGGCCTTCGTTTGTAGCAGAACTTTTCTGCCCGTGGTGAGTTGCACTTTTGGTTGAACCGGCATTTACTTTCCTTTCCTTTCAGGGTTTGTTCGCGTTTTTTTTTCTGTTAACCGTTGGTGCGATGCGTGTTTCTGTCTTTTGTTACCAGCTGGCTACGGTGTAGATCTAATTCTGCACCGTCCTCCCCCTTTCCTCGGGTAACAACTAGACGGGTTCGTCCGACGCCTTCCGTAAAGAATCTCCGGATGCTACGGTGTGCCTGGACTGCGCGCCTTGTGTTGCTTGTCTCCCTCCGCGCATACTCTCTTCTACGTGGCGTAAAAGGTTGACTCTGGCTCGCGCCCGACGCTGAAACCTGTTGCCTTGCCTGTCTGTTGCCGTTTTGTAAGTGTCCCTTCCGCCTGGCGTAATCGCGGATGACTCTGGCAACTGCCCGACGCTGAATCCTGTTGCCTTGCGGTTGGGATCACCAACCATCCTTATCCACGTCCTTGTAACCTATCCTTATGGTTGACCTTTCTGCGTGGCGTGTGGATGACTCTCGCTTAGGCCTGACGCATAATCCTGTGGCCTCGCAGTCTGGATCAACGTGAAATCCTTATCCATGTCCATGTGCTATCCTGATTGTCCTTTCCGTGTGGCGTATGGATGACTCTCGCTTCGGCCTGACGCCTAATTTTGTCACCTCGTACATGTTGTTAGACATCTGGCGTTTCTGCTGTCTGCTCGTTTTGTTGTTGCTTGAGTTCGCCAACGTGAACCGTCCTTTCTTTCTTCGACTGTGTGTGGCGAATTTTACAGATCACTGGAGACGAAATCTACCACCTGGTAGGGGCCATCGTACCTCGGGGCTAGTTTTGCAGCGAATCCTTCAGCCGCTTTGGACAGGTGATGTTCCTTGGCCCACACTATGTCGCCCACCGCTGGTGACCATTGTCTCCTTCTCAGATTGTAGTGTCTGGCTTGGTCCTGGGACGCCTTTTCCATATTTCGCCGCACGATCTCGAATACCTCTCTTAGTTTGTTGGCATTTTCCTCAGGGGTCTCCGTAGCTCGTCCAGTTCCTAGGGTTTCCTTATCGTATAGGCTGCTGGGTAGACGTGGTTCCCTTCCCTGGGTAAGAAACGCCGGTGTATGGCCGGTGGATTCCGATGTGCTCGTGTTCACTGCTAGCATAATCTCCGGCCACTTCTCGTCCCAGTTTCTCTGGTCCAGCCCTGCGAACTGCGCAATCATGGTCTTCACCGTTCTATTTGCTCGTTCGGTCGGATTCTCTTGTGGTGTGTATGGTGCGGTGAACTGTTGTCTGATACCCATTTCAGCTAGGAAAGTTCTAAGGATGCGGCTTGCAAACTGAACTCCGTTGTCCGTTATGACCACCTTCGGGACCCCGTACCTTGCTATTATGCGCTCCCTAAACGCCTTCTTGAGCGACTCTGCTGTCGCACTGCGTAGAGGCACCAGTTCCGTCCATTTCGAAAACCTGTCTATCATGACCAGCAGCATTTGGTTCCCGTGCTTAGATCTTGGTAGGGGTCCAACGAAGTCTGCACATACCGTGGCCCATGGTTCCTCCGGCACCTGGGTCAACATCTTCCCGGCCGCCTGCATCTGATTGGGCTTAAATCGCATGCAAATCTCACATTTTCGTTCGTGGGCTCGGGCGTCTCTATGCATGCCTGGCCAGTAGTATCGGGCTGCCAACCGTGCAAATGTCCTTCGGCTTCCTACGTGTCCCGCAGACGGTGCGTCGTGGTTTTCTCTCAACACTGTTTCTCGTAGCGACTTTGGGACGCACATCTTCCATGACGCGACGTCTTCACTGCCTGATCGGTGAGGTATGTTTCTGTACAGTGTCTCACCATCCATAACATAGTCCGGGTACTTCTGCGGTTGGGTCCTTATCTTTTCGCCCATGTCCTTGATCCAGCTGCACCCTCCTGAAGTTATTGTTGCCGATGCCTCTTTTAATCCTCGTAGCGTCTCTGGTAGTGGTTGTCTCGATAATGCGTCGGCCACCACGTTTAGCCGACCCTTTCTGTACGCTACCTCAAAGTCGTACTGTTGTAGCTCCAGGGCCCATCTGGCGATCCTTCCTGAAGGGCTTTCGATGCTGTTGATCCACTTCAGGGCCGTGTGGTCGGTTACTTCCTTAAAGTGGTAACCTTCCAGATATGGCCTGAGCTTCCGGATCGCCCAGACGATCGCCAAACACTCCTTCTCCGTTGTCGAATAGTTCTTTTCCGCGCCGTTCAGTGTTCGGCTCGAGTAGGAGATTACTCTTTCGCCCTTTTCGGTGTCCTGGGTCGGTATCGCTCCGATGCCGTAGTCGCTGGCGTCTGTTTGCAGGATGAAAGTTCTACTGAAGTCCGGGCATGCTAGCACTGGATCTGCCACGAGTCTTGCCTTAACTTCCTCAAACGCCATCTGGTGCTTTGGTGTCCACTCCCACTTACTGCCTTTGCGCAGCAGGTCGTTCAGGGGTTTGACGATTCTGGAAAAATCTGGTACAAATCGGCGGTACCACGACGCTACTCCTTGGTCCAAGTTTCGCTGAAACGTTGCCGACGCCGAGTGAAGTCCGAACGGCATTACCCTCCACTGAAACAGACCTTTGCCTGGTACCGTAAACACTGTATATTGCCTGCTACTTTCTTCCAGTGGGATCTGCCAGTATCCATCCTTCAGGTCCAAACTGCTGATGTACCGTGCTTCTCTTAGTTGATCTAGGATGTAGTTTATGCGGGGCATTGGGTAGGCATCCTTTACTGACTTCGCGTTGATCTGCCTGAAGTCGACACACAGTCTCCACTTGCCTGTCTTCTTTTTCACCATCACGATGGGGGAGCTGTATGGGCTCTTCGAATGCTCTATGAACCCCATTTGGAGAAGCTCGTCCACCTTTGCGTTGATTTCCCCTTTAATTTTTGGGTTCTTTGGGTAGTATCTCTGCTTGATTGGCTTGTCGTCCTTCATTTTGATCTGGTGTTCTGCCATATTCGATGTTCCCGACATTGTGGTGAAGTCTGCCAGCTCTGTTTCAAGGAACGCTGTAGTATCGTCCAACTCGTTTACTTGTTGAACGACTGCTACTGATAGCTTCTCCTCGAGCCATCCATTGTGTCGGTTCCTGGCTGGTATTACTATCTCGTGTCCAGCACACCTTATCTCGGTTCCGACTTGTTTCAGGAAGTTCCATCCCAACACTAACGGATCCACTACCCCGGGTAAAATCAACAGGCTCATGGTCACTTGTTTGTTGCCGAATTTGACCTCCACCTCGAGCTGCGCATCAATTCCGCCGCACCATCCATCTGCCAACCTAACTTGCCGTCTCGTCCTGGTAATCTTTCCTAGAGCAGCAATATAGTCCGCCAATTCTTCACTAACGAAGCTTGCCGTTGCTCCGGTGTCGATTGTGGCTTTGTAGCTTTTCCCACCAATCATCACAGCTGCGGACAACTGCTGCTCCTCCTCGATTAGCTTGCCCGTTAGTTTGGAGAGGTGGCATTGTGCGATCCCCGCTCGCCTCTCTGCGGCTGAGATCGCTGGCCATTTCCCGATCGTTGGCAGCAATCGACGCTCCTAACACCCACCTTGCCGCATATCCAGCAAAACAGCAGCCGCTGGTTTCGACATCCTCTAGCCCAGTGTCCGTTCCCACCGCATTTCCGACAGGCCTTCTGCGGGTCTTTGATATGGGTGTCATCTTGTGGCCTCTGTGTGTTGCTTGACTGCCTCCACAAGGTATTGTTTGGCTGTCTCTGTTGCTGTGGGGGTGATGCCCAATGGCCTCCGCGTGGTGCGTCTGTTGCCTGCTGTCGTCTGGCTTGGCGTGGTGGTGACCATTGGTCGTTTCCTCGTGTGTCCTGGTTATCTACCTCCTCGACTTTGTCTTTGAGAACTTGTTCTTCTGTGCGAAGACTTCCCGTTCCTTTTCAAGTTCTTCGTACTCATCGGCTAGGATCATCCGTAGGCTTGGGGTGCAGTTCTCTTTAATGACCCTTAACGTCTCTGTCGTAGAATAGTTAAGTGGCCTCACCATCGTCTGCATATCGATCATGTAGTCCTTGAACGACTCGCTGAAGCCTTGCTTCCTTTGCCGGACCTGGTCCGCCAGCCTGGTAAAGAAATCTCTTGGGAGGAAATATGTGTGGAAACTTTCAATGAATTCTGCCCAAGTTCTCCACTGCTTATTGTTGGCGATGAACCATTTCAAAGCCCTTCCTTTTAGCAACTCCGGCATCGCTCGAGGGATCATATCGAGCTGCAAACCGTACGTGTTGGCGGACCATTCTACTTGCTCCAGGAACTCGAATGGTTTTTCCGCCCCGTCGAACCTGAACGACCATTCACGGACCTGCTTAGCGACCTTTGCATAGTCCGACTGGCTTGGTCTCGGGGTCAGCGCTGCTGCTTTCTTTTCTTGGCTTGATTCTCTCCTGTGGGCCTCTTTTTGCATGTTGTCAATGCTCAGGCTTGCCACCAGGTTGTCCCCTTCAGCGTTCGTTAACGTAATGCTTGGGCCGGCTCTGTCGTGGTATGTCGCCTCCAGCTCAACCCAGATGTCGACGAGTTGTGGATCGTTCTCTGTTTCGGAGTAGTATTCCGATAGTGCCTTCCTCATGTCGTCTAGCCTGCCCTCCAGGGCGACATTGAGCCTCTGTGCGACATGGGCGAAGTCCTCCTTCTTGAGGCGGTAAATCCACATCTTTCCCGTTTTTATTGTGCTGTTCTCACTGTTGGGACAATCACGTTGGGCGCCAGATGTAACGAACTGATTTTGTATGTCTGCTCGCTACGAGATTCGTGCGGCTAGCTCAGAAGATTGTGTGTTCGTCCCACCAAATTTATTTGACGTGACTGCCCCGTAGATCAGTGAGAAAACAAAGGGTTCAAATGGTAACAGTGGGATTTATTCTCGTGGTATTGGTACAGCGGGTGTGTGGCTGGGCTGGCTTCTGTATCTCCTTGCTCTGGTTCCGCCGGCTGCTGGTGCTCCTCCTTCTGGCTTGACGACGCGTTGACTCGGCTTCCGCTTGGCTCCTGGGTCTCGGGACGGTCGTAGTGGCCGCCTCTGCTCGCTCGCGGACGCGCTGCCTCGGGGTCGCTTGTTGCGCCTTAGACTCGCAGAGAGTTCGGCCTTGTGGGCTTAGGGAAGCGTCACCGTTCTCAGACTAGGGTGAACAAGCCTTGCTCTCCAGGCCGACGCCTTTCGAGGCAATACCTGTCCCTTGCTCTGTCCCGGACGGTCCCGCTAGGTTCTTGCTCAGATCGCGCTGACAGTCCAGGCTGCCGCCAGGAAGCTGCCTAGCAGTTCACTTTGCTTTACGCCTAGCGCAGACGAACGTTCCACCCGGCTTCACCCTAATGCTTATCGTCCGTGACGCGCCTGCGCTCCCCGATGAGCTTCGCGCGGCGATGGTATCGTGGCTGCCGGAAATGTCTGCTGGCGTCGCTGCCGATGTCCTCTGCGTTGTCTCCTGACCAGTAGCTTGTCGTTCTGGCACTCGGGGAGTTGGGCGGTTGCTGTTCAGGAACTTCGCCGGTAATCGCAGGGCTCTCCAGGCGACCGCCTCTTGAAACCGCCAGTCGATCTACCGCTCGTCCGTCACGCCAGGTCCTGCTTGGTCGGGCAAGGTACGCTGGGTCTCAGGCAACTTTCCTCCCCAAACTGACGGTTCTTCGTCGTAGGACTCTTCCGCTTGTCTCTGACAGACCCGCCGGGCGACTCGCCAGGGTGTGGTCGTGACAAAGTTGGAAAACGAACGCCTTGACTTAGCCGTGTGATGCCTTCCGGAACTCAGCCACTTGTGTCTCAATTTGGAGATTCCTGATGTCCCAATCCCGAACGTCTCGACGTGGCGATCTTGCTCCTTGTGTGCTTCCCACGGCGCTGCTTCCGACGACTCGCTTCGTTGTAGCTCCCTCGTTGATTACTTGCTTGACTGATTGTTCACTTGGTACTTTGACTGATCTTGAAGGTTTGACTCCTCGTGATCGACTGATCCAGCTGTCAGCGCTCTGCGGCCTTACATAGGGCCTCCGGGAACCGTTACCTCCCTTTTTGCGCACGGCACGCTGGATCTCTCCACTCCGGGTCCAAAGTCCGTGCCTCCTGGTTGACCCACTTGTCCTTCATATACCGCTTCCAATCGATGCTCCGCCCACTGATTCCCGTGATGCTTGTGGCACGCCTGTGTGCCACTCCACTGCCGAGATGTGGCACTTCTTCTCCCGGTCCAAAGTTCACGGGAGAGTCCAAAGTCCGGTGCAGTTCCGTTATCCGCTTTTGCACACGGCACTCTTGCTCTGCCCGCCAAGTCTCCATTCTCTCATTCTCCGCTCCTTGGTCTCCAATCTCTCTCGCTCTCCTTCATTGGTCTCCAAACTCTCTCGATCGCCATCCTTGGTCTCCAAACTCTCTCGCTCTCCATCCAAGTCTCCAAACTCTCTTCGCCGCGCCGTTACTTCGCGAATTCGCCGCGTATCTGGTAAGCGGCCGGCCCTCTGCTACTGCTTCTATTTGTGGGGAGTTATTCAACTCCTCACAGGATCATGAAGGGCATAATTGGATCTACAAATTGGCAGGGACAACGGACGAAAACGACAAACTGTTCTACAGGGTACATTGCAGTTGGGGGAACTTAGAAGGAAGGGAGAGTCGACATCACCATTAATTAATTTATGCAAAAACATAACTCCATGACACTTTCTACGATGGATCAGGGATAAGAGGGCAATCGACTTCCTGTGTCCCAGCTTAAGCCTCTCAAAACAAATAAAAAGGAATTGTTTTTGAACGGACTCTAACATATTTTGGTAACAGCTAGTTTGAGGTGACCATATACACGAGCAATATTCCATTGACGGACGAACAAGAGAAACATACAAAAGCTTTGTTGTGTATGGATCATCAAACTCCCTTGACCAACGCTTCATAAACGCCAGGAGATTTCTGGCTTTGTAAGTTATAGTAGATATATGGTCTTTACAACTAAGTTTATGATCAAATAGAACGCCAAGATCCTGAACAGAAAAAATACGTTCAAAGGCGTTATTTCCGATAGAATAAGAATACAGAGATGGATTACAACGATAAAAGGTCATAAAGTTACATTTAGAATAGTCCAAATTCAACATGTTAATCATGCACCACGTATACAAACACTCAAGATCTAATTGAAGGTCATTATATGAATTAGGTAAACACATGGACAAACATAGCTTGACATCAACTGCATACATTAAAACAGTTGATGATTTTATGACATAAGGTAGATCATCACTGTGGACGGCAGTACACGAAGTGGCGAGGCGCGCAAGAGAGCGTGCGAAGACAACTGCTATATATAGTCGCGGAATTGAAAATCTGCCATTGTGGTCCGATCATAACGAGTGATACATCAATCGAAAGGTATCGCAAGAAGAAGATTGCAACCCAAAACTTTCGAAATATAGATTTGTTTGGGAGAAAAAGCGGTGAAAGTGTAAAAGTAAAAATTTAGAAAATTGGAGCTGCTGGATACGGTGGGGATAAAAGCCCCCGGCTGTTTAGCTAGTTTTATTCCTACTGAGAATACGAAATAAACTATATTAAATTTATGCATTCGGCACGCTACAACAGAAAATGTACGTGTAGGTAAATAAATATTTACTGTTGCGTGCTGAAATCATAAATTTAATATAGTTTATTTATTTTATCGAATGTAATATCAGTTTCCGTCACAATTGTTGATATCAGAAATTTTTGTTAAAGGCGCGTTCGTCACTACTTTTTACCTCGTTAAGAGGTGTTTTTGTTTGATAATCTTATACTATTGGGAATATCATTTTTTGTATTTTTAAATTTAATAATTATAGCTTCAAGGGTATACAAACTTCGGCTTGCCGAAGTTAACTTCCTTTCTTGTTATTTATATAATAATTAAATGTTAATTTTTCAGCGGCGAGTATCAGCCTTGTAGTTGTATGTGCATTTGCAAGAGCCCTCTGAGCGACGTTTGTAGTGGTGAATAGTCAGCGTTTTGATGTGCGCACCGTAACAGATGGTAAATTCGACACTTTCCGCTAACGAAATAATTGTCAATTAAATTAATTCCATATGCATTATCCAACATTATGTTACTCATCCACGGGGCAAGCCGATATATATATTACTCAATAAATTTATAATGTAAAAAGAAATCAAAACCACGAAGTGCAAGAACTTTATTAAGGGGGGTGTACTGACGAGAGAAGTGGTTGGTCAAGAACAATGACATAATCTTCAAGGAACAACCTTGACAATAGGGGATCGTTTTGCGCGGCCCGTGACGATTTATTGGCACTCGAATGTGTGAAGGGGAGGGAATATGGCCAAAACACAGCCCGATCGTATTGCGATCAAGCGACAGCTAAGCTTGTGGGGAAGTGTGCACTGACGATTGACGAACTTTACGGACTAATATTATTTTCCATGCACTTTAAATATTTCTTCTCGTTATGTTGGAGAGGAGAGAGGTCTACCAAGACCCACGACCCAAATACGACGTAGCTTATGCCGGCAAATGGTGCCTGAACATCGGACGCCTCTCCCTCGGCCCAAGGCCCTGCCAGGACTCGGGCACTAATATGCCAACGTAAGGGTTCCACTATCTCGGTACCTGCGGTATCGGAGTGGATGTACCTAGGTATGGCATAACTTTCATCTTTATTTGTCATAGGTAATTTGACTGTTTTATAGATCAGGGAGGTTAAGTATTTATACCCTTTATTCGTAGAGTAAAAGGGTATACAAGATTCGTCGGAAAGTATGTAACAAGCAGAAGGAAGCGTTTTCGACCCCATAAAGTATATATATTCTTGATCAGGATCTCTAGCCGAGTCGATCTATCCATGTCCGTCTGTCCGTATGAAACTATAAAAGCTACAATACTGGGATTAGGCATGCAGATTCCTGAGATTCCTGCGCAGCGCAAGTTTGTTTCAGCAGAGTGCCACGCCCACTCTAACGCCTACAAGCCGCCCAAAACGGTGTCTCCTACAGTTTTGATGCTAGAATAAAAATTTTAACTGAAATATATTGTTCTCATCAATACCTATCGATTGACCTAAAAAAAAGTTTGCCACGCCCACTTTAACGCCCACAAACAGCCCACAAAATTAAAAAAAATGTAAGTATGAACGTGGGTATCTCGGAAACCATCAAAGATAGAAAATTGGGATCTCAGACTTAGATTTCGTAGTCTTGTACGCAGCGCAAGATTGTTACGCGAATATGCCACGCCCACTCTAACGCCCACAAGCCGCCCAGGCCTGTGGCGCCCACAATTTTCATGCTAGATAAAAAATTTTAACTGAAATGTAGTGGTTTCGTCAATACCTATCGATTGATACAATTTGCCACGCACACTCTAACGCCCATTACGCTTAAATCTGTCTACCGCCGGTAGGTGGCCCATTTCAATTTCGCTTTGCTGCTTGCATGACTCCATTTCCCTTTGGTCCCTTTAGCTGAGTAACGGGTATCTGATAGTCGACGAATTCGACTATAGCGTTCTTCCTTGTTTTTTAATGTACGCGTACTTACCTATTTGTCGAGCTAGTAACTGTAAAGTCCCCAACTTCTGTGACTGTCAGTGTTGAGCGGCCGCTCAATCATAATTTTGTCTCAAAATAGTGGCTTGACTGGGGGGTGGGGGAACTGCGAGGAAACGCAAAGCCGACGCCCCACGACGTACTAGTCATTTGTCGGGTCGTTTGATTGGTTCGAGTCTTTGCGGTTTCCCTTGACATATTTGGGCGGTGGAAAATTTTTAGATTCTCTGGCCGACGCCCAACGACATACTAGGCTAGAGAAATAGTAAACGGTTGTGGAGCCCGAGAATGATCGCCAACAAACCTGTTTTCCGACGACTGGCGGGAGGGGGTTTTTGGACAGATTCCTCATATAAACACAGCCAGTTTCCGTTAGAACATTTGAGCTGACTAGAAAGGGAAAGTAAGGGCATGTTAGCTTAGCGGAACCCAGTTGTGTAGAAGCAGCTTACACCGCTAGTTAGGGATATTCGTTTTGTTTTATTTTTGGACGGTTCTTGACCGAAAAGAAAGTTGAGGAGCAGAGAGAAGCACCCCCAGTGTATAAACATTTTATTGTCGACTTATTCAGCGTTTACGTCGCTGACCGGGTGTTTATGTAATGAATCACGTGATCCTGTTATACTAAACGCAAACAAGAAAAAAAAAGGAAATTTTAGTGCCTAAGCACAAAGTGACAATTTATTAAAGAAAGATGAGGCCTTAAAAGAAGGCCCAATCATATAACAACAACAACAACGAGCAACAACGCGCGTAAAAATCACCAACCCCGGAGTGCGAGTGCTCCAAGGCTAGGAGATTCACCTGAAAGAGAGCCGTGGGAGCTAGGACAGAATCAGACAGGACAAGTAGACACCCTGTCCGAGGAGAACAATCTGGACCAATCCTCTGAAATGGAAGGAGTCGCCGGTGGGGAGAATCTACCCCTAGGACCTCCGAAACGAAGATCAAGTATACCAATACCAGAGGTACGAGTAGGACAACTTGGAGGCTGCCGAGCGGCGTGAGCAGGGGTTGATGGAGCTCTTAAGGCAGAGCAATGAAATGCAGCGAGGCATGAGCGCCCAAATAGAAGCAGAGTTGCAGTCTCCATCATCTAGGAGGCCCGAACAGAAGGGACTGTCCCCATCGCCCCGATCTAGCCAGATGAATCGGTTAAGAACACCTAGGCGGATAGGAACTCCGTCCCACAGACAATCCAGAACAAACGAGAGGGAGAACTGCATCCAGAGATCGATCGGAACTCATCGTTTCAGGGACCGAGACAAAAATATGTCAGATTAGACAGATGGAACCTAAAGTTCGATGAAAGCCGACGCGGCATGACAGTTGAGAGCTTCCTGTTCCGCGTGGACCGATTGCAAGAATTGTATGACCTCAGCCGCCAACAAGTCTTTCGTGAATTCCATCTTCTGCTGGCAGGTGCGGCCACTAAATGGTATTGGCAGCTAATGAAGAACAAGGCGCAATATTACGATTTTAACTACTACTCGTTAACCCAGGAATTGAGTCGGGCGTTTTCCACTACCGGGAGTGACCTCATGAGCGTCAAGGAGTTAATGGAACGCAAGCAAGGGCTGCCCGAAACCTTTAGCGATTATGTCTCGGATATGAACAACATGCATTTCAAGCTCAAGCGTAAAATCATGAGGATGGACAAGGATGCCGAGGCCCACTTCACGCGCCGGTGTGCTATAAGAGTGGCAAAGGAGCAGACATCTACAGGAAGCATCCTTCGAAGGATAAATCCTGCCCGATCAAATTCCACGATGCCACTTGCAGTTTCTGCGGGAAAATTGGGACGGATACAGATGCTAGCCCAGCGGTTTTTGAGCGCAGTCCGTCAGGCAAGACCGGGATAGCCGGGCGGACAAGGACCAACCCTTTCCGGTGAAAACACCAAAGCCCAAACAAATCTCCCCTCATAAGAGCCTAGAGCAATCAGAGAGGGAATACGAACTCGCTGGCGAACGTATCTTCACCGGCTCGGTAGATGCAGATAGCGAGATACAAACAATACGAAAGATACTGAAATTATATGATGCCCAAGCAGACTATTGCCGGCTCAAGCAAAAGGTGGTGGACCGTTTATTTGCCAAAACGAAGGTCGATGGAGAAGAAATACTCGCATTACTGGACACAGGCGCTAGTGCGAACTATATTGGCAGGGAAGCGAATGCGTTCTTACAAAACCGGACGTGGCCGTCAAGGAAGCTAAGTGAAGAATGTTTACGCACAGCCAGCGGTGGTGAGATCCAAGTAACCGGAGCCATAACGTTACCTGTAGAATGGGAAGGGAAAACCAAGGACCTGGAGTTTTAGATAGTGCCAGGTCTGACACAAAGATTTTATTTCGGAACTAATTTCTGAGATACGTTCGGCCTCACATTCCTCGGTAAGGGTGGACGCGAGATGGCCGCTGTTGAAACAACACCGGAGGTCGACCTTATCACCGGAGACCTAGATATGAACAATACGCTTAAGCGCGAGACCACCCATACCCCACATCAGCTTACCCCAAAACAACATTCTAAGCTGCAGCAAGTGATAGACACATATCCCCCATTTCTGGAAAAAGGGTTAGGAAAGACCAGCTTAGAGCAACATATAATTGAAGTGACCAACGAGGACCTACCAATCAAGCAGCGACATTACCCGATATCCCCAGCTAAACAGAAGCTGGTGTATGCCGAGCTAGATCGCATGTTAGGTCTAGGCGTGAGAGAGAGAAGCTGGAGTTCCCCGGTAACTCTGGTGCAAAAAGGCCAGAAGAAAAGCCTTTGTCTCGATGCACGCAAAGTCATCGCCTGGACGATCAAGATGCATATCGACTACAGAAACGTATTACATTTCCGCAATTAACTTAAAAGACGCCTTTTGGCAAATACCTCTCGAGTCCAAAAGTAGAGAGAAAACCGCGTTTACAGTCATGCCGTTCGGCTTGTGCAATGCCGCGCAGCGAATGTGCCGACTAATGGATAAAGTTATACCAGCGGCGCTACGCGAAAATGTATTTATGTATCTGGATGACTTACTGGTCTGTTCACCTACATTTGAAGCTCACATTGATATGTTGAGCTAGGTCAGTGCCTGCTTACAGCGGGCAGAGCTAACAATAAATGTAGACAAAAGAAATTTATGCTACAGCCAGGCAAGATACCTGGGATACGTGGTTGGTGGAGGATGCAACCGAACGGACGATGCAAAAATACAATCGATCTAGGAATTTCCCCAGCCTAGCTCCGCCAAACAGATGCGGAAGTTTCTGGGGATGACTGGCTGGTACATGAGCTTCATTCAAAACTACGCCCAGACAGCGGCACCGCTTCACGATTGTTTGAAGAATGACCGCATAAAGAAATTTGAATTGTCAGAAGAGGCAATCCAGGCGATTGAACTTTTAAAAACCAGCATGGCATCAGCACCTGTGCTCGTCACCCCAGATTCTAAAAAACCATTTAGTCTAGTCTAAAATGGCTGATGGGACAGAAAGACTTATAAGGCAGACTTGCGCGATAAAGTCTGAGGCTACAAGCGTTTGACTTCACCATAGATCACAGGAAAGGGTCACTAAATGTAGTCCCAGATGCTCTCTCACGAGTTCATATGGAAGAGGTACAGAAGGCTAGTGCGGAAGAACTGAACATACACATCAACCTCGATTCGACAGCGTTCCAATCCTCGGATTATGTCAAACTAGTGCAGGCGGTGGACCAACATTTAGGTAAAAGTCCAGACCTTCAAACATCAGAAGGCTATGTCTATAAACGGATGGGATTCTGCCTAAACTATGCCGTGGATGAAGCCCGAGCATGTAAGCTCTGGGTTCCCGCCGAGCTACGACCCGATTTAGTCTGGAGGGGGGTTACACAAATCGCTACCAAAATTGAGACAGTTTTACTATTGGCCACATACATGGTGAAAGAGTGCGAGGTCTGTAAGATCACCAAGACCGCTAACAAAAATAACCGACCACCGATTATAGAACAGCGAGTTACGGAGCGGGCCTTCCAAAGGTTGTTCATCGAATTTATGGGACTATACCCGAGGACCAAAGCTGGGAATTCGTTGATTTTTGTATGCCTAGACCATTTGTCCAAATTTGGCTGGCTGCAGCCGATGAGACATGCAGTAGCTGCAGAGGTCCTTAAATTCCTTGAGACCAAAATTTTCCATCAATTTGGGGTCCCCAAGTTCATACACTCGGACAACGGTAAACAATTTGTGTCTCAAATATTGGGCAAGCCAATGACCCGCTGGGGTATTCGACACGTCAAGACTGGACTTTAATCCAGAGAGGGTAAACCGATCGGTTCTCCAAATTTTGCGAGCAACAATTGCCAACGATTAGCGAAATTGGAATACCCAATTAAGTCGAATAGAGTGTGCTCTTAGGAATGGCTTGCACGAGTCGATAGGCATGGAACCGTATTGCGTCATGTTCGGAGCGCGGATGGTTACCCATGGAACAGCCTATGCGATTTTACGGATGCTGATGGGAATACCGGCAAGAGATCCACAGATAAGTCTCCCAGACAAGATAGAACTCATACGACAAAAAGTGGGACTAAACCGAACTCATGAACGCGCGGAAAAGACATATGACACCCGTAATATACTCGTAGAATTTTCCGTGGGACAAGTTGTCTATAGGAAAAACTGCAGGCAGAGTAACAAAACTGACGGATATAATGCCAAGCTTGGCCCGAATCGAATTCGCTGTGTTGTTTCCAGCGTAAGGGCAAAGCGCTATATGAGCTGGGAAATGCAGTGGGGAAAAGTTTTGGGGTATTCCATGCCAAAGATCTGTATGTCACCTAAGCCCCTAGGCGTTATGCGACGACACCAAAAGGCGATAAGCTTAGAACTGCAGAATTGCACAAATGAATAGGAGTTCCCGATCACATGTTGAGTAGAACACGTCATCAGAACTACCCCTATTCTTCTAAAAAAGCCGCCACCAGGGACCGTCATGTTACCTAACATGATGCAGTGCCGCACCGTATACAACAGGTTAGATACGAGAATCAGGCATCGTATCTGGCGCTCCTCGTTGACTGGATGAACGGGGTTTGTCGAAGCATCCATTTAAGTGAGGACTGTATACAGCAGTGCTGGATACAGCTACATAAATCGGAAAATGATGAACTCGCAAGAAAACAGGAGCGAGAGATCCTGCAACGGAGCCGGAATCAAGAAGAAGACCAAAACCAGTTGCACCGAATCCAGGAGCAACTCCAACGTACTTAAAAGGGCATTACCCGGATACAAGAAGAGACCCGGAGGGTGGGCAGGCGCATGAACCGCGCTGTCCGTAAGCCCTACCGCAGAAGCCCTCGACTCGGAATCCAGGCGCGGGAAGACATTTCAACCATTATCTAAGACCGAAAAATTTAGAAGGGTATTAAAATAAAATTAAATCATTGTATAATTACAATACTAAATTTGAATTTGAATTTTTTTACCCGTTACTCGTAGAGTCGTCGGAAAGTATGTAACAGGCAGAAAGAAGCGTTTCCGACCCCATAAAGTATGTATATTCTTGATCAGGATCACTATCCGAGTCGATCTAGCCATGACCGTCTGTCCGTCTGTTTGTCCGTCCGGATGAACGCTGAGATCTCGGAAACTATAAGAGCTGGGCTATTGAGATTTGGCATGCAGATTCCTGAGCTTCTTACGCAGCGCAAGTTTGATTCAGCAGCGTGCCACGCCCACTTTACCGCACACAAACCGCCTACAAACTTCAATAAATCGTAAGTATGAACGCCGATATCTCGCAAAATATCAAAGATAGAGAACTGGGACTTACGCAAATATGCCACGCCCACTCTAACGCCCACAAACCGCCCAAGCCTGTGCCGCATTTCAGTCTCGCTTTGCTGCTTGCACATCTCCATTTCCCTCTTCTCCCTTTAGCTGAGTAACGGGTATCTGATAGTCGAGGTACTCGACTATAGCGTTCTTCCTTGCTTAATATTATTTTTATTTAAGCCATATTATATATTATTATAAGCCATATTTTCTGTTTACAGGTATAAATATGTATGAATTTATGTTTCCGTTCGAGGCCGTAAAGCTTTTCTTTTTCAGTAATAAATATATATAATAATAAATATTTAATAATAAAATATTCAATAATAATAGATACAATAATAATATGATAAGCCCGACTAGCTCTTCTGAAACGGGGTTAAAGGAGTGGGTCGAGCGAAACAACCGCCTTAAGTTGAGTGAGGGACCGCTAATGACTAAGCACACTCAGATTGATAAGGGCAGACCAGCAATACAATTCGACAGCTCACGGGTGTCGCGTGGCCAGAACAACGACCACGATCGACCTACTGGTAACCGTACTCCGGCAGAGTGCACCAGCCGGCCACTCCAAAGATATGGGAAATAGAGAAACAGTATCCCTAGGTGGGAACACTTAAACAGAAATAATTAGCATTTTTAATATGTATGGAGCGTCTTACTTTTTTAAATGTTCGACCCTTTTTTGCACCCAAAATGTTTTGTTTTTAATTTTAAGATGTGTCACATTAAGCTTTTTTTGTTTAAAATTTCTCAATTTTATCTTTAAAGTTAAAAACGCATATTTTTACAAAATATATCCGAGAAATTTTATTTAAAATGTTTATTTTGCTACCAAATTGGAAAACTTAGGAATGTGGGATTTTAGTGAGTCATTGTAAAATTGTTTGTATGACTTTTAAAAGCATTTGTACTCACAAGGTGTTTTAAAATTTCAAGTAATATAATTTGTATGACTAAAATTTTTTTTAAAACTTTTTATTTTGGAACGCCTTTTTTAAACGGCCTTTTAAAAAATCTTATTTTCTCTGTATAGCTAATTCATCCAATATGGGGGGCTAGCGAAAGCTCTAGTCCGGTATAAAAGAACGCAGCCAAACAGAGAAGATAGACAGAATTTGTTCTGATCTCCCCGGCACTGGTTAAGAGGTGCAACTCCCCTGAAGTGAAGATCACGAATGGAAGAAGACTAGTGTCCCGAAGGACGTTCCCATCCTTCCTTGGAAGCCGACCTTATCCAGAGAAAAGCCTTCTTACCGGTCCTGCAATCGACCGCATCCTGAAGGAAGTCTACCAACACACCCCGAAAGACGAAGAGTATTAGTTAACCAAGTATATGGCCTAAGGACCCCAAGATGGGCAGCAAAACGTCCAAAGTGGCCGGCAGCACGCCAACGTTATTAACACCGTGAATATCGTTGACCACAAGGATGATATCCAAGCTGTTAACAAGATCGTGAAACTCATCGTTGGACTACTCCTGGTTCTGGTGATTCTTAAAGATCGTTTAGTTCTACAAGTGCTCTGTTCAGAGACGCCGCGACCAACATCAAGCCCTGAAGAAACTAGTGACTCACATCGGAGCATGATCAAAAACAGTCGCATAAAAATAGTAGGCGCCACAGATTTAAGCGACTTGTGGGCGTTAGAGTGGGCGTGGCAAAACTTTTTGTTGAATCAACCGATAGATATTGAAGAGCTTAATACAATTATGTGGACGCCACAGACTTGGGCGGTTTGTGGGCTTTAGAGTGGGCGCGTACCAAATTTGCGTACAAGGCTACGTAATATAAATCGGAATTCCCAATTCTCTATCTTTGATAGTTTCCGAGATAACCGCGTTCATATTTATGATTTTTTAAGGTTTGTAGGCGGCTTGTGGGCGTTAAAGTGGGAGTGGATAACTTTTTTTTGAGTCAATCGATAGGTATTGATCAGAACAATACATTTCAGTGTATACATACTTTATGGGGTAGAAAACGATTCCTTCTGCCTGTTACATACTTTCTGACGAATCTAGTATACCCTTTTACTCTACGAGTAAATTTGTTACGCGAATGTGCCACGCCCACTCCAACGCCCACAAGCCGCCCAAGCCTGTGACGCCCACATTTTTTATGCCAGATAAAAAATTTTAACTGAAATATATTATTCGCGTCAAAAAAATGCCACGCCCATTCTAACGCCCATAACGCTTAAATCTGAGATCTGAGATCAGGGGAAGGTGGTGCATTTCAGTCTCGCTTTGCTGCTTGCATATCTCCATTTTCCTTTTGTCCCTTTAGCTGAGTAACACGTATCTGATAGTCGAGGTACTCGACTATAGCGTTCTTCGTTGATTTGTGTTATGTTTTTCTGAACCGCCATTTAATATCACACGTATATGTATGTATAAGCCAATTGTAACGTCTCCCAAAGCCCAGGATCCGGAGCGTCGAGATCTCATCTCCGAGGATAAAAAGGAGGGTAAGTTTTTCGGAACGAGGTTCCCATATGAATATATGAATTATGAATATATATATGTATATCCGTGCACCATGATCACTACACATGCATTAGGAAAAACAATAGACAATGATTAACAGTTCAACTTAAGAATTCAATAATTGTTATCAAAAGCAAGTCTACCAATAACTGAAGATGAATTAGAGAACTTATATATTGAGATCTTCCGCCGAGATTTCTCAACACTTGTACTCTGTAACAAGACCGAAAAGGCAATTATCATCTCTACCGTCCCCACAGTCATTGTTCTCTTTCGTTTAGATAGAAGTATATTTTTGGGCAATGTTAATACCTTCCTAGTTAAGATCAAGAATTAGTCTTTTAGAAAAACCTATTCATATTTAATCATTTAGATGTACATTCATTTTCATAAATTTTACATTTTTTATTTATATAATAATAAAATTTTAATTTTTCAGCGGCGAGTATCAGCCTTGTACTTGTATGTGCAATTGCAAGAGCCCTCTGAGCGATGTTTGTAGACGTGAATAGTCAGCGTTTCGCTAATATGCGCACCGTTACAGGTGGAAAATTCGATTTATTCCGCTAACGAAATAATTATCATTTAAATTAATTCCATATTCATTAGCCAACATTATGTTACTCATCCACGGCGCACGCCGATATAAAAGTAAAAAGATTGATTATTATTTTGATATTAAAGAAATCAAACTTTAATTTATTGAATTAACTGATTTTAATTAAGCTAAGCAATTATTCATTATGTCTACGCGTCGATCCATCGCTGACACCGTCTCTGCCGCTGTTGCCGTTTCTGCTAACGATCTTTCTTACCATTGGCTGCTGCTCTTCATCGCTGTCGCTGTTGACCAAATTTAGTTGTCATTGGCCAATGCATTTAAGTTATTGTTATTATTGTACTTTTCCGAACTTCACGAGACGCGGTACTTGTTATTCTTTCGCGGCTTTTAATCAGGTCCCTGTTTATTATTTTGATTATTATTTTGATATAAAAAAATCAAACTTCACTTTATTGAGTTGGATTAAGAACTGATTTTAATTAAGCTAAACCATTATTCATCATGACTACGCGTCGATCCATCGCTGACACCGTCTCTGCCGCTGTTGCCGTTTCTGCTAACGATCTTTCTTATCATTGGCTGCTGCTCTTCATCGCTGTCGCTGTTGACCAAATTTAGTTGTCATTGGCCAATGCATTTAAGTTATTGTTATTATTGTGAGGAGTTGAATAACTCCCCACAAATAGAAGCAGCAGCAGATGGCCGGCCGCTTACCAGATACGCGGCGAATTCGCGTAGTAACGGCGTGGCGAAGAGAGTTTGGAGACTTGGATGGAGAACGAGAGAGTTTGGAGACCAAGGTTGGAGATCAGGAGAGATTGGAGACCAAAGAGCGGAGAATGAGAGAATGGAGACATGGCGGGCAGAGCAAGAGTGCCGTGTGCGAAAGCGGATAACGGAACTCCACCGGACATTGGACTCTCCCGTGAACTTTGGACCGGGAGAAGAAGTGCCACATCTCGGCAGTGGAGTGGCACGCAGGCGTGCCACAAGCATCACGGGATTCAGCGGGACGGCAGCTGTGGGCAGAGCATCGGTTGAAAGCGGTACGGGAAGGACAAGTGGGTCAACCAGGAGGCACGGACTTTGGACCCGGAGTGGAGAGATCCAGCGGGCCGTGCGCAAAAAGGAAATAACGGTTCCCGGAGGCCCTATATAAGGCCGCAGAGCGCTGGCAGCTGGATCAGTCGATCACGAGGAGTCAAACCTTAAAGATCAGTTAAAGTACCAAGTGAACAGTCAGTCAAGCAAGTAATCTACGAAGGAGCCACAACCAAGCGAGTCGTCGGAAACACCGCCGTGGGAAGCATACAAGGAGCACGATCGCCACGTCGAGACGTTCGGGATTGGGACATCAGGAATCTCCGAATTGAGACACAAGTGGCTGAGTTCCGGAAGGCATCACACGGCGAAGTCAAGGCGTTCGTTTTCCAACTTTGTCACGACCACACCCTGGCGAGTCGCCCGGCGGGTCTGTCAGAGACAAGCGGAAGAGTCCTACGACGAAGAACAGCTTGGGGAGGAAAGTTGTCTGAGACCCAGCGTACCTTGCCCGACCAAGCAAGACCTGGCGTGACGAACGAGCGGTAGATCGATTTGCGGTTTCAAGAGGCGGTCGCCTGGAGAGCCCTGCGATTACCGGCGAAGTTCCCGAACAGCAACCGCCCAACTCCCCGAGTGCCAGAACGACAAGCTACTGGTCAGGAGACAGCGCAGAGGACATCGGCAGCGACGCCAGCAGACATTTCCGGCAGCCACGTTACCATCGCCGCGCGGAGCTCATTGGGGAGCGCAGGTGCGTCGCGGACGTCAAGCATTAGGGTGAAGCCGGATGGAACGTTCGTCTGCGCTAGGCGTAAAGCAAAGTGAACTGCTAGGCAGCTTCCTGGCGGCAGCCTTGACTGTCAGCGCGATCTGAGCAAGAACCTAGCGGGACCGTCCGGGACAGAGCAAGGGACAGGTATTGCCTCGAAGGGCGTCGGCCTGGAGAGAAAGGCTTGTTCACCATAGTCTGAGAACGGTGACGCTCTGCGAGTCTAAGGCGCAACAAGCGAACCCGAGGCAGCGAGTTATCAATAAGTAGGTTCCTTTGATGATTGTCCCCGACAAGATCCCGACCAAATTAAAAGTTAGGTGTTTGCTGGTTTCCCTTCAGACTGAACTACCGACCATAGTGGAGCGATGGTTGGTGTGAAGGTGACCGGTGGAGCAATGGTTGGCGTGAAGGTGACCGGTGGAGCCTCTGGTGTGAAGGTGGTCGTCCTTTTTGAACAGGTGGCCACGGCTAACACCACTATCAGTAACACGGTTAGCATTGTATACGTCGCTGTTGTGTGTATTGTTGTTCCAGCTTGTATTCTGTTGATTTGTAGCTTCGTTTCGATATCTTCCAACTCTAGCTCGTGTATTCCCAATTCTTGGGTTGTTCTATTTTTCTTAATGGCTTCGATTTGAGGTATCTCCAATTTTAGCTTTGTTGTGCCAAGTCTCTCTACCGCCTCGTACTGGACGTTGTTCACCATGGTGGAGTGCAGTCTTTCGACCGTAGAGTTGCTTGACGATTGCTGAAAGGATGTAGTGTGTAGCTCTAATTCGTATTGTCTACAAAAATCCTTGAACAAGTTGGAAGTGAATTCCACTCCTTGGTCACAGACTATCTTCTTAGGCACTCCGAATAAGGCCATGAAGCTCTTTACTGCCTTAACGATATTTACGCTTTCTTTTGCTGGAATTGTTAATCCCCAAGCGTATCTCGAGAACTTGTCAATTATGGTTAGTACACTTTTCTTGTTTACAAAATACAAGTCAATGTGCACTATTTCCATAGGCCTCTCTGGTGTTTCTGTCAGGCTGTATATTATCTTGTTTGGTCTCCTATCGTACTTCTGAGTCTGGCAACTGTCACAATTATTTATCGTTTGTGCAATTGCCTGTCTCATGTGTACGAAAAACACCTTCCTTTTGAGGTGAGCTAACGTCTCTTCTATCCCCCTATGGTTGCTTTTCTCATGATATTCTTTAATAACCTGTTCTTGCTCGTTTTTCTCCGTTATATCCGGCAATAAGACTGTACATCTTATTGCCCTATACAACTTACTGTAAGCAAAGTAATTGCAATAAACGTTTTGGATCACAATCACCAGATTTTCTGGGATCAATAGCGCCACCGTTCTTTTGGGTTTTAGGATTTCTTTTAACCTACGACCAATTGTTTCCTCATCAAAACAGTTTTCCGTCCAAGTTATTCTTAATTTATTCCTGAATGGAATTTGTTTATCTATTCTCCCTACTCTACCTTCCTGTATGACCACCTGAATGTTATACTCGTTTAGTGGTTTCTCTGATATTGGAAATCCCAACTGGAGATCTTCCCCCGCAGAGTGGATTGTATCTCCATTGGTTGCCATCTCTGAGGCAACACATTGAGCTCCGGCTGAATTCTGCTCAGTGCGTCAGCCACCACATTCAGCGAACCCTTCTTGTATACAATTTCATAGTCGTACTCCAACATTTGGAGTCTCCATCTCACCAGCTTGGAATCGGGTTCCTTGACACTCATTAACCATGTTAATGGTCTATGGTCTGTGACTATCTTGAACTTTGTGCCAAATACATAATGCCTAAAATGCTTAATCGCCCAAATAATGGCGAGCATTTCTTTTTCTATTGTGGCATAATTTACTTCTGACTCTGACAGGGTTCTACTAGCGTATGCTATTGGTCTGTCCGTTCCCAAATTTCCTTGGGATAGGACGGCGCCAATAGCATATTTACTTGCATCTGTGGTGAGTATGAAAGGTTTAGCAAAGTCAGGAAACTGTAAGATTGGGTCATTGCGCAGTAAGGTCTTGCATAGCTCAAATGCATCTCTATATTCCTGGTCTATCTGCACAGCCCTCTTTCCTTTCAACTGTCTTGTCAATGGCTTTGTTATAGCCGCGAAATCCCTTATGAACTTCCTATAGTATCCTAACAGACCTAGGAACGACTTTATCTGCTTCCTAGTCTTGGGAATCTCGAATCTTTTCATCGCTTCGATCTTTCCTGGGTTCGGTCTGATTCCTTGCTGGGTTACTACGTGTCCTAAGTATTCCACTTCCTTTCTTAAAAATTCTGTCTTATCTAATTGCAACTTGAAGTTTGCCTCCGCTAGCTTCTTGAAAACTTTTTCTAAATCCGTTACGTGTTCTTGCAGGGATGTCGAGTACACCATAATGTCATCCATATATATCAGACAACACTTCCCAAGTAACTCTCCGAAAATATTATTCATTAACATTTGAAATGTTGCTGGGGCGTTATTTAGCCCGAACGGCATTCGGACATATTCGAAGTGACCCCCTTCTGCCGAGAAGGCAGTTTTTGGGATGTCTTCTTCCTTCACCTCGATCTGGTGGTATCCACTCGCCAGATCTAAAGTTGAGAAATATTTAGCCCTACCCAAGCTATCTAATACGTCATTGATTAATGGCATAGGGTATCTGTCTTTAATTACCTTCTCATTGAGTTTTCTATAGTCCACCACCATTCTCCATTTCCTCTCTCCGGAGGCATCCTTTTTCTTGGGCACTAGCCACACCGGCGCACTCCAAGGAGAATGGCTATGTCTAATGATTTTCTGCTCTAACAGCTTTTCTAGTTGTCTTCTCACCTCCTGTCTTTCTTGGAATGCATACCTGTACGGCCTTGCGTACACCGGTATGTCGTCATTCGTTCTAATTTGGTGCTTGACCGCATTAGTGAATGACAAATGGTCTCCTTCTTTATGGAATACTTTCGGATATTTCTTACAAATTTGTTGGAGCTCTTCAAGCTCCTCTCTATTCAAGTGTTCCGTTCTGATCTTATCGAATGGTATCCTCCTATTTTCATTGTCTGTCACCTCTATATTGTTGAGCTCGAAATGTTGGTCAGTTTCGAATTCAGCACCTTCCAACGGCTCCTCTAAAAATAATTCCTGGTCTTTCTCTGCATAGTTTGTTATTTCAACCAGGCTCCTTCCAGCCACTGCCCTATAAATTCCTTCTGAAATTATCAAATCCTCCTTTACTATTGTTTTGTTTAACAAAAAATCTCCATCGGGTACCTGTACCGGAATAGGAATGACTGTCTTTGTCCCTGCTTCTATTGAGTGGACCTCGCTTGGCCTATACTTAGCGAAATGTATCTGCAATTCTGTGTCTACCGTACGGAACCGACGTTTCTCAATATCGATCACGGCTTTCATTTGTTGTAGCAAATCTATACCTATTAAACCTTCAAAAAATTGGTGGAATTTGAAAAGTAATAACCTCATTTTTCCTACTCCTCCGAATTCTCTGAACATTGGTACGTGTGCTTCTTGCAGAATAGTGTGGGACTGTGTAATTGTTTTAATGGCTATGGGGTCTTTCAGCTCCTTCACGTACTGCGATTGAGCTAATTCGGGACGAATGAAGGAGTAAGTAGATCCTGTATCAAGTAGTAACTCTATTGTTTTTTGTGGAGTGATTTTGATCTTTACATATGGTAGGGTGGAGTGGCCCCTTCTAGCTCCTAAATATCCTGTTGGTTGTTCGAGGCTGATTGCGAAAAATTTGCATCATCCTCCTGAATATTATGTAACTGACCGCTTGTCGACGGTCGATTTCCGCCCCTCTCTGCGTTGCTGCTCTGAGTCGAATTATATGACCGTCTTGAATCGATCGTGTTATTCGACTGCCTTGAATTGTTCGAATTATATGACTGCCCGGAAAAGTTCGAATTCCTAGTCATTCTAGTCTGTCCACTGCCTACTGCGTCGCCAGCCGCTTGGATGGCTAGCTGGCCCTCTCTAGGCTTGTTGTTGTTATAATTATTGTTTCCATACCACTGTCTACCTCGGCTATTCTGTCCATAATTCCACTTATTATTCCTGTTTTGATAATTTCGGTATGGTCTTTGATAGTTGGAAGTTTCTCCTTGACTACTACTGTCTGTCCTGAATGGGTTCCCCATCATTGGATACGGAAATCCAAATCCTGGCCATCCATCCATATTCGGTACCGGAAACGGCATTGGGAACTGCGGTTGGGCATTAGCTGCCCACCGGTATTGAGACCACATGCCAGTTTGCGACTCCGGCCCTGGATTGTCTTGTTTGTCCAGCTCCTGTTTCGGAATTACTTTACCCTCTTTGGTCTGGGTTTCGGTCGGTCCCTGGCCCTTTGCCTCTTCCTGTGCTTCTTGTAAGGTACCCAAATTTTTCTCTCTACAAGCAATTTCGTATGCCTTGGCTATATTGGGCACCTCCATGTTTCTGATAGTTACCCCTATTGGGCCCTTCAAGGCTGAAACGAAAGCGTTTAACGCCATTTCTTCGTACCATTTAACCTTCTCGCTCCTCAACAAGATGCCCTGCTCATTGGATTTAACTAGGCTCACTAGGGCCTTCTTCAGGGTCATTACTTTCGTGTATAGGGTTTCCAACTCTAATTTCTTTTCCTTAATATGAGTCAACTCCATAATCAAATCCTGCTCGGATCTCTTATCTTTGAAATGAGTAATTAATATTTTCTTTATTTGATCCCAATTTAATTCCGACTCATCCAAGTCAAGGACTTTATCTGCTTGTCCTATGATCTTACTCCTTACCGCTCTAAGAGCGATTATTCCTATATTCGATCTTTCCTCCCCTTTTATGAGGCTCAGTACCTGTTCCACTGCTCCTATAAAACCGTCTAACTTTCCTGCCTCTCCTTCATACTTCGGAATTATTTCTACCAGGTCTATTACCTTAATAGCTTCTAACACGTTTGTTGTTGCCATTGTTGTAGGCCTTCCTTCGTCTGTCATTGGTTTATGGATTCGATTGCTTGTGCTTTTGCGTCTACTTCTAACTTGTTTTTGCTTCTCGCTTATGTCTGTGTTTGTTTCTTAATTACTAGTGCTCTTAAATTGTATGTGTGTGTAATTGTGTACTTATTTTATCGTTTTAGTTATATAGGTTATCTTCTGTTTGTTGGTAGTGTGTCGTGGTTCAACGAGCTTCCGTGTGGTGTAATGGAGTTCTGGAATTAATTTAAAATGAGTACTTTTCTCTTAATCGATTTTTAAACAAATAAATATCAACAATGGGTCTCAAAATTTTATTATTTATTTCTTGTTATTGTTATTGTTTCCCTGTCTTCCTGTCGATTGCTGTATATTTATTCTCTTTATTATTATTATTATTATTTTATTATTATTATTTTATTTTTATTTTTCCTTCAAGTTACCCGACATGCTGAAGCTAGCCGATCGGCTGTGCGATACAACCTCACGACCAAATGCGGACAGACATTGCCTTTAGGGTATTTGTTTTGGCCATCCCCATGCTACACGAGTACCCCGTTCTCTACAGTGTATCGCCTAATACATGTGGATAGTCTCTTATATTGTTCTTGTTTACCAGTACATCACCTCATCCCCATGCTAAGGGGCCGCCTTGTGCATTACAGTGCGCCGCCCAATACATGTTAATGGGTCTATATAAACTTTTTATTTTAGTTGTTCCATCGAACTGGTACTTCCCTTGCTAAGCGGCCGCTCTGCTTCCGCAGTTTGCCGCCTAATACAAATGAAAGCCCAATC